>NC_090398.1:1765797-1985797 GCF_036365525.1 Heterodontus francisci
CTCACACACTCACACACACACACACACACACTCACACACACACTCACACACACACACACTCACACAAACACTCTCACACACCCACACACTCCGAACCACACTCACATAAACACACACACTCACACACATTCACACACACACACACTCACACACATTCACACACACACTCACAAACATACTCACACACACACACACACACACATTCACACACACACACACTCACAAACATACTCACACACACACACACACTCACACGCAAACACACACACTCACACACATACACAAACACACTCACGCACACACACAAACACACTCATACACATACACACACACACACACACACACACACACACATTCACACACACACACACTCACAAACATACTCACACACACACGCACACTCACACGCAAACACACACACATACACACGCACACAAACACACTCACGCACACACACAAACACACTCATACACATACACACACACACAAACACACTCAGACACACACTCACACACACACACAAACACACACACAGACACTCACACAAACACACACACTCACAGACACACACAAACACACTCACACACACACAAACGCACACACTCACACACACACACACTCACACAAACGCACACACTCACACACACACTCAAACACACTCACACACACACACACTCACACACACACACACAAACACACTCACAGACAAACACAAACACACTCACACACACAAACACACACACACACACACTCACACACACACACAAACACACTCACACACACTCACACACACACTCACACACACAAACACACTCACACAAACACACAAACACTCTGACACACACACTCACACAAACACACAGACTCACACATGGAGCGGGAATGGCCCCAGACCCCATCAAAGGCCCCAGGCCCCATCCCCGGCCTGAGTCAGCTGTTCTCACCCACCAGCAGCTCTGGAATTCCTGCCCTGCATCTCCCATCCCAACACAGAACAGGAGAAGGCCCATTCAGCCCCTTCTCCGGCCTGTTACACGGGAACAGGAGGATGCCCACTCAGCCCCTTCTCCAGCCTGTTACACGGGAACAGGAGGAGGCCCATTCAGCCCCTTCTCCAGCCTGTTACACTGGAACAGGAGGAGGCCCATTCAGCCCCTTCTCCGGCCTGTTACACGGGAACAGGAGGAGGCCCATTCAGCCCCTTCTCCAGCCTGTTACACTGGAACAGGAGGAGGCCCATTCAGCCCCTTCTCCAGCCTGTTACACTGGAACAGGAGGAGGCCCATTCAGCCCCTTCTCCAGCCTGTTACACTGGAACAGGAGGAGGCCCATTCAGCCCCTTCTCCGGCCTGTTACACAGGAACAGGAGGAGGCCCATTCAGCCCCTTCTCCGGCCTGTTACACTGGAACAGGAGGAGGACCATTCAGCCCCTTCTCCAGCCTGTTACACAGGAACAGGAGGAGGCCCATTCAGCCCCTTCTCCAGCCTGTTACACAGGAACAGGAGGAGGCCCATTCAGCCTCTTCTCCGGCCTGTTACATGGGAACAGGAGGAGGCCCATTCAGCCCCTTCTCCAGCCTGTTACACTGGAACAGGAGGAGGACCATTCAGCCCCTTCTCCAGCCTGGTACACGGGAACAGGAGGAGGCCCATTCAGCCCCTTGTCCAGCCTGTTACACGCGAACAGGAGGAGGCCCATTCAGCCCCTTCTCCAGCCTGTTACACTGGAACAGGAGGAGGCCCATTCAGCCCCTTCTCCAGCCTGTTACACTGGAACAGGAGGAGGCCCATTCAGCCCCTTCTCCAGCCTGTTACACTGGAACAGGAGGAGGCCCATTCAGCCCCTTCTCCAGCCTGTTACACGGGAACAGGAGGAGGCCCATTCAGCCCCTTCTCCACCCTGTTACACTGGAACAGGAGGAGGCCCATTCAGCCCCTTCTCCAGCCTGTTACACTGGAACAGGAGGAGGCCCATTCAGCCTCTTCTCCGGCCTGTTACATGGGAACAGGAGGAGGCCCATTCAGCCCCTTCTCCAGCCTGTTACACTGGAACAGGAGGAGGACCATTCAGCCCCTTCTCCAGCCTGGTACACGGGAACAGGAGGAGGCCCATTCAGCCCCTTGTCCAGCCTGTTACACGCGAACAGGAGGAGGCCCATTCAGCCCCTTCTCCAGCCTGTTACACTGGAACAGGAGGAGGCCCATTCAGCCCCTTCTCCAGCCTGTTACACTGGAACAGGAGGAGGCCCATTCAGCCCCTTCTCCAGCCTGTTACACTGGAACAGGAGGAGGCCCATTCAGCCTCTTCTCCGGCCTGTTACATGGGAACAGGAGGAGGCCCATTCAGCCCCTTCTCCAGCCTGTTACACTGGAACAGGAGGAGGACCATTCAGCCCCTTCTCCAGCCTGGTACACGGGAACAGGAGGAGGCCCATTCAGCCCCTTGTCCAGCCTGTTACACGCGAACAGGAGGAGGCCCATTCAGCCCCTTCTCCAGCCTGTTACACTGGAACAGGAGGAGGCCCATTCAGCCCCTTCTCCAGCCTGTTACACTGGAACAGGAGGAGGCCCATTCAGCCCCTTCTCCAGCCTGTTACACTGGAACAGGAGGAGGCCCATTCAGCCCCTTCTCCAGCCTGTTACACGGGAACAGGAGGAGGCCCATTCAGCCCCTTCTCCAGCCTGTTACACTGGAACAGGAGGAGGCCCATTCAGCCCCTTCTCCAGCCTGTTACACAGGAACAGGAGGAGGCTCAATTCAGCCCCTTCTCCAGCCTGTTACACTGGAACAGGAGGAGGCCCATTCAGCCCCTTCTCCAGCCTGTTACACTGGAGCAGGAGTAGGCCCATTCAGCCCCTTCTCCAGCCTGTTACACGGGAACAAGAGGAGGTCCATTGAGTCCCATGAGCACAGAACTGAACACAGTTACACAGAATTTGGTATTTAGGCCCGCTTTGAGTTCTTGGCCAACATCCCTTTTGCCTTTTTGATTGCTTTTTGCACAAGCCCAGAGGCCTTAGATGATTCCTGTTGATGGATTCTCAAATCTCTGTGCATTGCTCTAGTTCCTAGTTCCTCTCCATCTCTATCTCTCTCTCTCTCTCTCCTCCTTTAAAATGCTCCTTAAAACCTCCCTCGTTGTCGGAGCTTTTGGTCGCCCCTCCCTAATATCTCCTTCTGTGATTTCACAATGTTAAAGTTTGCTATACAAATGCAGATTGCAATGTTGTTGCTCTCTGAAACAGTTCATTATTAAGACAAGGGTTTTCTGTCCCCCGGCACCTTTCGCCAGTTCAGGGCGTACTAAAGCCTTTCGCACTCATTCACATACGTTCTCTGCACTGCAACCATTGTTGTCATGCAGACAATTTGTGCACAGCAAGATCCCACAAGCAACAATGTGATAAATCACCCAGATCACCTGTTCTTAGTGATGTGGGTTGATGGATAAATATTGGGCCCCTGGACACGGGCGAGAATTCCCCACCAGCCAACTTGTAATAATGGCCTTGGGAATTCTTGACACCCACCTGAAAGGGTGGGCGGAGGCCACGGTTTAACGTCTCGTCCTGAAAGACAGCATCTCTGACAGTGCAGCACTCCCTCAGTACTGACCCTCCGGCAGTGCAGCACTCCCTCAATACTGACCCTCCGACAGTGCAGCACTCCCTCAATACTGACCCTCCGACAGTGCAGCACTCCCTCAATACTGACCCTCCGACAGTGCAGCACTCCCTCAGTACTGACCCTCCGACAGTGCAGCACTCCCTCAATACTGACCCTCCGACAGTGCAGCACTCCCTCAATACTGACCCTCCGACAAGCGGCACTCCCTCAGTACTGACCCTCCGACAGTGCAGCACTCCCTCAATACTGACCCTCCGACAGTGCAGCACTCCCTCAATACTGACCCTCCGACAGTGCAGCACTCCCTCAATACTGACCCTCCGACAGTGCAGCACTCCCTCAATACTGACCCTCCGACAGTGCAGCACTCCCTCAATACTGACCCTCCGACAGTGCAGCACTCCCTCAATACTGACCCTCCGACAGTGCAGCACTCTCTCAGTACTGACCCTCCGACAGTGCAGCAGTCCCTCAGTACTGACCCTCCGACAGTGCAGCACTCCCTCAGTACTGACCCTCCGACAGTGCAGCACTCCCTCAATACTGACCCTCCGACAGTGCAGCACTCTCTCAGTACTGACCCTCCGACAGTGCAGCAGTCCCTCAATACTGACCCTCCGACAGTGCAGCACTCCCTCAATACTGACCCTCCGACAGTGCAGCACTCTCTCAGTACTAGCCGTCCAACAGTGCAGCAGTCCCTCAATACTGACCCTCCGACAGTGCAGCACTCTCTCAGTACTGACCCTCCGACAGTGCAGCAGTCCCTCAGTACTGACCCTCCGACAGTGCAGCACTCCCTCAATACTGACCCTCCGACTGTGCAGCACTCTCTCAGTACTGACCCTCCGACAGTGCAGCAGTCCCTCAGTACTGACCTTCCGACAGTGCAGCACTCCCTCAGTACTGACCCTCCGACGGTGCAGCACTCCCTCAGTACTGAGTCTCCGACAATGCAGCACTCCCTCAGTACTGACCTTCCGACAGTGCAGCACTCCCTCAGTACTGACCCTCCGACAGTGCAGCACTCCCTCAATACTGACCCTCCGACAGTGCAGCACTCTCTCAGTACTGACTCTCCGACAGTGCAGCACTCCCTCAGTACTGACCTTCCGACAGTGCAGCACTCCCTCAGTACTGACCCTCCGACAGTGCAGCACTCCCTCAGTACTGACCCTCCGACAGTGCAGCACTCGCTCAGTACTGACCCTCCGACAGTGCAGCACTCCCTCAGTACTGACCCTCTGACAGTGCAGCACTCCCTCAGTACTGACCCTCCGACAGTGCAGCACTCTCTCAGTACTGACCCTCCGACAGTGCAGCACTCTCTCAGTACTGACCCTCCGACAGTGCAGCACTCCCTCAGTACTGACCCTCCGACAGTGCAGCACTCCCTCAGTACTGACCGTCCGACAGTGCAGCACTCCCTCAGTACTGACCCTCTGACAGTGCAGCACTCCCTCAGTAATGACCCTCTGACAGTGCAGCACTCCCTCAGTACTGACCCTCCGACAGTGCAGCATTCCCTCAGTACTGACCCTCTGACAGTGCAGCGCTCCCTCAGTACTGACCCTTTGACAGTGCAGCACTCCCTCAGTACCGACCCTCCGACAGTGCAGCACTCCCTCAGTACTGACCCTCTGACAGTGCAGCACTCCCTCAGTACTGACCCTCCGACAGTGCAGCACTCCCTGAGTACTAACCCTCTGACAGTGCAGCACTCTCTCAGTACTGACCCTCTGACAGTGCAGCACTCCCGCAGTACTGACCCTCCGACAGTGCAGCACTCCCTCAGTACTGACCCTCCGACAAAGCAGCACTCCCTCAGTACTGACCCTCCGACAGTGCAGCACTCTCTCAGTACTGACCCTCCGACAGTGCAGCACTCTCTCAGTACTGACCCTCTGACAGTGCAGCACTCTCTCAGTACTGACCCTCTGACAGTGCAGCACTCCCTCAGTACTGACCCTCTGACAGTGCAGCACTCCCTCAGTACTGACCCTCCGACAAAGCAGCACTCCCTCAGTACTGACCCTCCGACAGTGCAGCACTCTCTCAGTACTGACCCTCCGACAGTGCAGCACTCTCTCAGTACTGACCCTCCGACAGTGCAGCACTCTCTCAGTACTGACCCTCCGACAGTGCGGAGTTCACTCAGTACTGACCCTCCGACAGTGCAGCACTCACTCAGTACTGACCCTCCGACAGTGCAGCACTCGCTCATTACTGACCCTCCGACAGTGCGGAGTTCACTCAGTACTGACCCTCCGACAGTGCAGCACTCTCTCAGTACTGACCCTCCGACAGTGCGGAGTTCACTCAGTACTGACCCTCCGACAGTGCAGCACTCCCTGAGTACTGACCCTCCGACAGTGCAGCACTCCCACAGTACTGACCCTCCGACAGTGCAGCACTCCCTCAGTACTGACCCTCCGACAGTGCAGCACTCCCTCAGTACTGACCCTCTGACAGTGCAGCACTCCCTCAGTACTGACCCTCCGACAGTGCAGCACTCCCTGAGTACTGACCCTCCGACAGTGCAGCCCTCCCTCAGTACTGACCCTCTGACAGTGCAGCACTCCCTCAGTACTGACCCTCTGACAGTGCAGCACTCCCTCAGTACTGACCCTCCGACAGTGCAGCACTCCCTCAGTACTGACCCTCCGACAGTGCAGCACTCCCTCAGCACTGACCCTCCGACAGTGCAGCACTCTCTCAGTACTGACCCTCCGACAGTGCAGCACTCCCTCAGTACTGACCCTCTGACAGTGCAGCACTCCCTCAGTACTGACCCTCCGACAGTGCAGCACTCTCTCAGTACAGACCCTCCGACAGTAGAGCGGGATTTAGACAAACGCTCACCTGTCCAAAAACAGAATCCAGGATGGGATACAGCTCCTGCGGTGGAGGCCTCTCTGCCTGCAAGGACGTGCTGGACCCGGCTGTCTCTGTAGACCCGGCTCTCCGGGATGACCTCCTGGCCCTGACGAAAGGGCCTGGTTTCTTGACCTCTCTCTCCGCCTCCTTCCCGGATGCCTTCCTTCCTGTTCCTTCGCCCCGGTGGTTGCCTGGAGGATCCGATGCCCCCTTCACCGCCCCCGAGGCCTCATCCTCACTGGAGCGGAGTTCCTGACTCCCGAGCCCCTCCCTGGGCCAAGCCGAGGGCCACCGGCTGCTTCGGAGGCCCACCCACCTTCCCTCCCCTCCGTCCTGCTCCCTCGGCTCCTCCCCAGTCGCCTCCGAGGACCCCTGGCGACGGGGCCTCTCTGCAGGCTTCTGGAGGGGCCTAGGCCCACCGGCGCCCTTTGACCTCTTCTGACCCTTGACCGCCGTCTTCTGCTTGGCTGGCTCGCCCCTCTTGGGGCCCTGCGTGTTGCCTAAACTGTTCATCGTGCTCTCAGTCTTCACGAAAAGGAACATGACAGCCGTCTCTGGCCAGGAGCTGGCTCGCCTCTGTCTCTCCGACTCTCCCTCCCTCCCTTTGTCGCTCAGTCATCTTGACAACCCCTTAAATCCTCTTATCTTGCAACGTAGATGGAAGGGACACAGCAATGTGCTGCCCTCTCCACTTCCACCCTTCTCTATCTCTGTCTCTCCCTGCCGCTCACATTGTAATATATATTCTTCGTTCAGCTTTCAGTTACCAGCTGGATTGCGATAATCCCTGCTGATTAATTCATGAAGGGAGAAACATCCTGTCCCTCTCATCGAGAAACCAAACGTAAATCTCGATCTGCTATTTTACTGTCCTTTAACAAACAAGAGCAACGTGCATTTATATAGCGCCTTTAACATATTAAAACCTCTCAAGGTGCTTCACAGAGGCTTGAATCAAACATAATTTAACCTCGATCTCCGCATAAGGAGATATTAGGGAGAGGTGACCATAAGCTGGGGCAAAGAGGGAGGTTTTCAGGAGAGTCTTAAATGAGGAGAGAGAGAGAGAGGCGGAGAGGGTTAGGGAGGGAATTCCAGAGCTTAGGGCCCAGGCAGCTGATGGTTGTGGGGCGGGGGGGGGGGGGGGGGCGTTGTGTGTGTGTGTGCATGAGTGTGAGGTTGTGTGTATGTGTGCCTGTCTATGTGTGGTTGAGTGGGCGTGCGCGTACGTGCGTGTGAGAATGTGTGTTGGTGTATGTGTGTGTGTACAGTGTCTGTGTGTCAGTGTGTCTTTGCCTGTGTCTGTGTGAATCTGTGTAAGTGTGCTGTGGCTGTGATTGTGAGTGAGTGTGTGAGCGTGTATGTGTGTGTGAGTGTGAGTGTGCATATGCATGTGTGTGAGTGTGAGTGTGTATGTGAGTATGTGTGTATGTGTGTATGTGTGTGTGAGTGTGTATATGCATGTGTGTGAGTGTGAGTGTGTATGTGAGTGTGAGTGTGTATATGACTATGTGTGTATGTGTGTGTGTGAGTGTGTATGTGTGTGTGAGTGTGAGTGTGTATGTGAGTATGTGTGAGTATGTGTGTGTGAGTGTGTGTGTATGTGTGTGTGAGTGTCAGTGTGTATATGCAGGTGTGTGAGTGTGTATATGAGTATGTGCGTGTGTGACTATGTGTGTGTTAGTGTGTGTGTATGTGTGTGTGAGTGTGAGTGTGTATATGTGTGAGTGTGTATATGAGTATGTGTGTATGTGTGTGTGAGTATGTGCGTGTGAGTGTGTATATGAGTATGTGTGTATGTGTGTGTGTGTGTGTGAGTGTGTATATGCATGAGTGTGAGTGTGTGTTTGAGTGTGTGTGTGTGAGTGTGAGTGTGTGTGAGTGTGAGTGTGTATGTGAGTATGTGTGTATGTGTGAGTATGTGTGAGTGTGTGTGTATGTGTGTGTGAGTGTGAGTGTGAGTGTGTATATGCAGGTGTGTGAGTGTGTATATGAGTATGTGTGTATGTGTGTGTGTGAGTGTGAGTGTGTGTGAGTGTGTGAGTGAGTTTGTGTGAGTATATGTGTGTGAGTGTGTGTGTATGTGTGTGTGAGTGTGAGTGTGTATATGCAGGTGTGTGAGTGTGAGTGTGTATATGAGTATGTGTGTATGTGTGTGTGAGTATGTGTGTGTGTGCGAGTATGTGTGTGAGTGTGTATGTGTGTGTGAGTGTGAGTGTGTATATGAGTATGTGTATATGAGTATGTGTATATGTGAGTGTGAGTGTGTATATGAGTATGTGTATATGTGTGTGTGAGTATGTGTGTGTGTGTGAGTATGTGTGTGAGTGTGTATGTGTGTATGTGTGTGTGAGTGTGAGTGTGAGTGTGTATATGAGTATGTGTATATGAGTATGTGTATATGTGAGTGTGAGTGTGTATATGAGTATGTGTATATGTGTGTGTGAGTATGTGTGTGTGTGTGAGTATGTGTGTGAGTGTGTATGTGTGTATGTGTGTGTGAGTGTGAGTGTGAGTGTGTATATGAGTATGTGTATATGAGTATGTGTATATGTGAGTGTGAGTGTGTATATGAGTATGTGTATATGTGTGTGTGAGTATGTGTGTGTGTGTGAGTATGTGTGTGAGTGTGTATGTGTGTGTGAGTGTGAGTGTGAGTGTGTATATGAGTATGTGTATATGAGTATGTGTATATGTGAGTGTGAGTGTGTATATGAGTATGTGTATATGTGTGTGAGTATGTGTGTGTATGCGAGTATGTATGTGTGTGTCTGAGTATGTGTGTGTGAGTGTGAGTGTTTATATGAATATGTGTGTATGTGTGTGTAAGTATCTGTGTGTATATGCATGTGTGTGAGTGTGAGTGTGTATATGAGTATGTGTGTATGTGTGTGTGAGTATGTGTGTGTGAGTGTGAGTGTGTATATGAGTATGTGTATATGTGTGTGTGAGTATGTGAGTGTGAGTGTGTATATGAGTATGTGTGTATGTGTGTGTGAGTATGTGTGTGTGTGTCTGAGTATGTGTGTGTGAGTGTGAGTGTGTATATGAGTATGTGTGTATGTGTGTGTGAGTAAGTGTGTTCGAGTGTGAGTGTGTATATGCATGTGTGTGAGTGTGAGTGTGTATGTGTGTGTGAGTATGTGTGTGTGAGTATGTGTGTGTGAGTGTGAGTGTGAGTGTGAGTGTGTATATGCATGTGTGTGAGTGTGAGTGTGTATATGAGTATGTGTGTGTGTGTATGTGTGTGTGAGTGTGTGTGTGTGTGTGAGTGTGTACATGAGTATGTGTGTATGTGTGTGTGTGTGAGTATGTGTGTGTGAGTGTGTATATGAGTATGTGTGTATGTGTGTGAGTATCTGTGTGTGAGTGTGTATATTCATGTGTGTGAGTGTGAGTGTGTATCTTCATGTGTGTGAGTGTGAGTGTGTATGTGAGTATGTGTGTGTGTGAGTATGTGTGTGTGTGTGAGTATGTGTGTGTGTGTGTGTGTATATGAGTATGTGTGTGTGTGTATATGAGTATGTGTGTGTGAGTATGTGTGTGTGAGTGTGTATATGAGTATGTGTGTGAGTGTGAGTGTGAGTGTGAGTGTGTATGTGTGTGTGAGTATGTGTGTGTGAGTGTGTATATGAGTATGTGTGTGTGTGAGTATGTGTGTGTGAGTGTGAGTGTGAGTGTGTATGTGTGTGTGTGTGTGAGTGTGAGTGTGTATGTGTGTGTGAGTATGTGTGTGTGAGTGTGTACATGCATGTGTGTGAGTGTGTATGTGTGTGTGTGAGTGTGTGAATGAGTGTGCGTGTGAGTGAGTGAGCGTGTGAGTGAGTTTCAGTGTATATGTGAATGTGTGTGAGTGGGTAAGTGTGAGGGTGAGTGAGTGTGTGAGTGAGTAAGTGTGAGGGTGAGTGAGTGTGAGAACATAAGAACAAAAAAAATAGGAGCAGGGAGCAGGCCATTCAGCCCCTCGAGCCTGCTCCGCCATTCTATAAGATCATGGCTGATCTGATTGTGGCCTTAACTCCACTTTCCTGTCTATCACCCCTAACCCTTGACTCCCTTGTAGGTCAAAAATCACTCTAATCTAACTCAGCCTTGAATATATTCAATGATTCAGCCTCCACTGCTCTCTGGGCAAGAGAATTCCACAAATTTCTAAACTCCAATGAGTATAGGCCCAAGCTGCTCAACCTTTCCTCGTAAGACAACCCCTTCATCCCAGGAATCAGCCTAGTGAACCTTCTCTGAACTGCTTCCAATGACAGTATATCCCTCCTTAAATAAGGAGACCAAAACTGTACGCAGTACACTAGGTGCAGTCTCACCAACGCCCTGTACAGTTGTAACAAGACTCCCCTACTTTTATACACCATCCCTCTTGCAATAAATGCCAATATTCCATTTGCCTTCCTAATTACTTGCTATACCTGCATGCTAACTTTTTGTGATTCATGTACAAGGACACCCAGATCCCTCTGTACCGCAGCATTCTGCAGTCTCTCTCCCTCCACTATTCACTCCCTCCATCACCAACGCACAGTGTGGACCATCTACAAGATGCACTGCAGCAATGCACCAAGGCTCCTCAGACAGCACCTTCCAAACCCGCGACCTCTACCAACTAGAAGGACAAGGGCAGCAGATGCATGGGAACACCACCACCTGCAAGTTCCCCTCCAAGTCACACACCATCCTAACTCGGAACTATATCGCAGTTCCTTCACTGTCGCTGGGTCAAAATCCTGGAACTCCCTTCCTAACAGCACTGTGGGTGTACCTACCCCAACATGGACTGCAGTGGTTCAAGAAGGCAGCTCACCACCACCTTCTCAAGGGCAAATAGGGATGGGCAATAAATGCTGGCCTAGCCAGCGAAACCCACATCCCATGAACGAATGAAAAAAAAAATGTAAATAATATTCTGCTTTTCAATTCTTCCCACCAAAGTGAACAACCTCACATTATGCTCCATCGGTCAATTTGTTTCCTCACTCACTTAAACTATCTATATCTCTTTGCAGGGCACTCTGTGCCCTCCTCACAACTTGCTCTCCCACCTATTTTCGTAGCGTCAGCAAATTTGGCGGCAAGACACTCGGTCCCTTCATCCAATTGATATCAGTTGTAAATAGTTGAGGCCCCAGCGCTCCGCCAGTTACAGTTTGCCATCCCGACAATAACCCATTTATCCCAGATTTGGGAGACATCAACACGTTCAAGGAATTTGGAGAGTAAGGGAGTTCGGGGGTGGGATGGTAGTTTGAAGGGACAGTGGGGTTGTTTTTTTCTTTGAGAGGGGTGATGAGGGCAGATGTGAAGGTGGTGGGGTAGCGATGGTGTCGGTGGCCTAGTGACCGAGGGGACGAGGCAAATGCCCTGGAGACACGGGTTCAAACCCCACCATGGCAACTGGTGGAATTTAAATTCAATTAATTCATAAAGATATGGAGCTGGAAACTAGTGTTGGTAATGGTGACCATGAAACTATTGTCAATTGTTGTAAGTGCCGATCTGGTTCACTAATGCCCATCAGGGAAGGAAATCAGCCGTCCCTGACCTGGTCTGGCCTACATGTGACTCCGGAGCCAACAGCAAATGTGGCTGACTCTGAAATGGCCGAGCAAGCCATTCCGTGGTCAAGGGCAATTGGGGACGGGCAGCAATTGGGGAGCATGGAAAAGGTAAGCCTGGAGAGGGAATGGCAGGGGGTAAACGAAAGAAAGATGCTAGGACGGGGCGGAGGGTAGTGTTGGAGGACATTTGGCCCAGTAGGCTGGTGGAATGGAGGCACGAGGCACGAGGCAGTTGGGCGGATGGTCTCGGCCTCAGTGACCTAAATGTCCTTGTCGTCAGGCAGGGGTCCAATCTCTCCGGGCGATGAGTGGAAATTCTGACGGCACTGATCACTGACACCCGACCCAAACACTAAATAATTCCTGAAGCATCCGCCTCTTGTACTGCTCAATAATTCACGACAGTCGACGATGTCAATAACCCTTAATCAGACGTTAGAAACTGGAGAGGCGTCAAACTTTGACCTCTCACCCTGGGGTCAGGTCGAGCCACCACCCCCCCAACCCAGATGGAGGGGAGCAAGCAGCGCCTCCTTCCGATTGGATGACTGAGTGAGGTGGTGAGTCAAATTGAAACCTAATTCCAACACGAGCCCAAAGCCTAAGCCTAAACCCGAATAGGCCCACTCTAAAGCAAATAGCCTCAAACCGTAACCCTAGCGAACAAGCCAATGCCTCCCCACGAACTGAACGAACAACCCTACCTGAAACTATACCCACAGTTCCCCCAACCCCCAGGATCCTAAGTCTGACAAAGAGTCGAGGATAAGATTCGGACCCTGACGTGTGTGTGGGGCTCGGAACCAAACACACACTAGGGGCTGAATTTTACTGGCCCCTCGACGCCGTGGGCCATGGTGCGGGGGAGGGTAAAATGCTACTGGGAGAGGCACGCCACGAACTGCGGCGTCGCGAAAGGGCACGCGGCATATTACCAGTGGAGGCGGGGCCTCGAAGCGGGCCGCACGGAGGCAGCTCCACAATTAGCAGATGCTGATGATTCCTTAACTTTGCTGCAAACGCAGCCCATGGCTTCTCCACCGACACTTCCAGACCTTTCGCTGAACGGGCGGGAGTCACGTGCCGCACCGTGCACAATCTGAAAAGCCATTGGGTCCTCACTCTGCATTACAGAAGGGAGGAGGGAGTGGGATACACAGGGGTCTCACTCTGTATTCTGGGAGGAGGGAGGGAGTGGGATACACAGGGGTCTCACTCTGTATTCTGGGAGGGAGGAGGGAGGGGGATACACAGGGGTCTCACTCTGTATTCTGGGAGGGAGGAGGGAGGGGGATACACAGGGGTCTCACTCTGTATTGTGGAAGGGAGTTGGCCTGGGATTTCTGGAGGGAAAGCTATGAAGGGAGGTACTGCATGCCATCCCTCGGTTCACAGTGTATGCTCTGTGTTTGTGAGGGGGCAATGGCACACTCGGCGCTAGGCACCCTGTGTGTGGGGAGGGTGCCAGGGAGGGCAGGAGCATTAAGGTTATATGGAGCATGGGGGCAATCGATTCAGCTGGTCGGATCCTGGTGTGGTCATGCTGTGTCACTGCAATGCCATTGCAGGCCACATGGTTGATGCAGGAAAACAGCTGATGTACCCGTCAACACCAATCCCTGCCCTGTTAGGAACCTTCGAATACATGAAGGGATCAACTTTATTTATCACATGGAAATAGGTTTGGCTCATCCTACATTGTGTGACCCTCTGCACATGAGGATCCGTATGTGCCAGAGGCAATATCAACAGGCAGCTGCGATCCACGTAGAGGCCCCCCGGTCATGAACAGCAGCCCCCAAGGGGAGCTCGCCATTACGGTCGCCGTGCATCCAACAGGCCCCACATGACATGCCATCGGATGTCAGAGCACCAGTGTCAGAGGGGATTGCGCATATAGAGAGGGTGGTGACACGTCTCGGTGCCCTGCTCAAGGATGACCTGCAGCCCATGGGCTCCGGTGGACATCCCAGGCCTTTGTTTCTCATAGTGGCAGCAGTTCTCAAGCCTGACGCCTCTGCAGCCTTTCAGGGGCCCAACAGAGACCCTTGTGGGGGTCACACAGTCTGTAGTGCACCGCTGCATCAGGGAGGTCACCAATGCCCCGCACCGGAGGGCCAGTGAGGGTGTCCGTTTCAGGACGGACTGTCACAGCCAGGCCCAGAGGGCCATTGGTTCTGGCACCATTGCCGGAGAACCATAGGTTGTAATGTTCATAGACTGCACTCATGTGGACATCAGGCCTCCCGCCAGGCTACCACCTGCAGATGTCACCATTAAAGGAGCCCTCTCACTCTCGGTGAAGATGGTATGTGAACACCGCGGCTCCTTACAGCGAATGTGTGACCACTTCTCAGGCAGCTGCCATGACACCCGGGTCTTGTGCCAGTCCCGGCTGTCACCGCTGTTCACTGAACTGGCTCGATGGAGGGTTGGCTTCTTGGAGATAAGGGCTATCCTTTGCAGACCTGGCTCCTGACACCAGTTACAGACTCCATCACTGCTGCAGAGGAGAGATACAACACCAGCCACTGAGCAACATGAGCCACCACTGAGCAGGGGATCAGCACGCTGAAACAGCACCTCCAATGTCTGTATGGATAGGGTGATGCCCTGTATTACTGGCCGAAAAGGCCAGCTCCTTTCTTTGCTGCTCTGCACAGCTACGCACCCAATAGGGGCCAGGCCTGGCTTGATGAGGAGAGACGTCAACAGGATTCCTCCTCGGACCATGAGGACGCTGAGGACCTGCAACGTGAAAGACCTTTGGGAGGGTAGATGACACCCAGGCTCTGCACACAGGGCTGGCAGTGAGCTAGGGATGTACTGCAGTGGCCTATCAGACAAAGGCTCTCTGCTCCATAGGAACTGACACGAGCTCTGCAAGCCACACATCACCCTCGCTCACCTGCTGTGCACTAGTCCACATCTGCAGTATCCCTGTTGTAAACCATTAGAGGCAGCAGCTGACTGAGCCAATGTCCATGTCACTGCATCTGTGGAAACACTCATGAGTAATGATGGCATGGCAATGATGTTATTGCAGATGTTGGCTCTTCTGAAGGGCCAATGGTGCAAAGGGATGTGACATTGGCTCTACAAGCTGGCACACATCATTCACACAGAGAAAAGGACACACATGTCGGTGAGGAACATTTAGTGAAAGACGTATTTACATTGCTGTGACACCCGTGCATTCCCCCAGGTGTGGCACGCCCACAAGAAGGAATGTTACACTTGAGCGGGAGAGGAGGATCACAACTTCACAGGACACTGGGACACCGCGGGGTGAGTATGTGGCAGCAGAGCGGAAGGTGCTGGGGTCACTCAGCGGGTCGGGCGGCATCTGCGGAGAGAGAAGCAGAGTTAACTTTCAGGTCTGTGAACTTGGACAAGTTAACTCTGCTCCTCTCTCTCCGCGGATGCTGCCTGACCTGCTGGATTTCCCCAGCACTTTCTGCTTCACTGCCAGATTGACGGCAGGCCCCACTCTTCAGCAGTCAGGTAAGTATTTCTCTGACAGCTGTCGGGAAGCAGGTGCTGGGGTGTTTTAAGTAGGGCCCCAGCAGGTGCAGCACAGCTGTCAAAGTGTTCCTCACCTGCGCCGAATCTCCCGCCTCTCCACACATAGTATCTGGGTGGGGGAGGAGGAGGCTCGGCGCAGTGATATTACAGCGTGGGAGCTCTGCGGCGGGCGCTAAATGCGGGCACCGCGCTGAGTCCAAAGGGCACAGATGGCGGTACCCCAACAAAATTCAGCCCTGGGTGTGAGATCGAGCTAACAGAGCACAAGGCTGGGATTGGAACCCTTGTCTTTCCGTGTGTGTGTGTGTGCGTGTGTGTGTGTACGGCTCAGTACCACACACCAGTCACGTCATTGACTGAAAGACTGAGCCGGTCACGGGTGACTGAAAGTTGACACCAGGATGAGTGAATTAAGCCTAACCCCTCACACTAGTACAAAAGAAAATCTGAAACGCTCACGGAATATTATCCTTTATCGTCAGAGAGTTAGAACACAAAGGGGAGGATGTTTTCCTGCAGCTGTGCAAAGTCCTGGTTCGACCACGCCTGGAGTCACTGTGTACCGTTCCGGGCACCGCACCTTATAAAGTATACACGGACCTTGGGAAATTGATAAGGTTCAACAGACAGACACTTTCTCGGCTGGTGGTGGATTCTTGCACAATGGAGGCAGACTATCGGAGAATATTACCGCACAGAAGGAGGCCAATCTGCCCTTTGAGCCTGTGCTGGCCCTTCCGAAGAGCAAGCCCGGGTCGTCCCACGCCCCCATTCTTCCCCCTTATCCCCTGTAATTACTTTCCCCCTTCCAGTATTTCTCCGATTCTCCCTTTTGAAAGTTCCTGTTGAATCTGCTTCCACCGCCCTTTCAGGCAGCGCGTTCCAGATCACAACAACTCTCTGCGTAAAAAAACATTTCTCCTCATCTCCCCCTCTGGTCCCTCTGCCGATTATCTTCAATCTGTGTCCCTCTGGGTACCGACCCTCCAGCCACCGGAAACACTTTCTCCTTGTTTACTCTATTAAAAACCTTCATGGTATTAACCGCCTCAATTAAATCTCCCTCTTAACCTTCTCTGCTCGAAGGTGAACAATCCCAGTTTCTCCAGTCTCTCCACATTCACTGAAGCGCTAACAAAGAGTATGAAGGGAAATGGAGTGAAGGTTGGTGGACAAGGATTAAGATACACACCAGTCTTCCTCTCACTGAATGGCGGAACAGTCTGGCAGGAGGGTCGTCGGGGCTGGAGGAGATTACAGAGAAAGGGAGGGTTGTAGGGGCTGGAGGAGGTTACAGAGATAGGGAGGGTTGTCGGGGCTGGAGGAGGTTACAGAGATAGGGAGGGTTGTCGGGGCTGGAGGAGGTTACAGAGATAGGGAGGGTCGTCGGGGCTGGAGGAGATTACAGAGATAGGGAGGGTTGTAGGGACTGGAGGCGGTTACAGAAATAGGGAGGGTCGTCGGGGCTGGAGGAGATTACAGAGATAGGGAGGGTTGTAGGGGCTGGAGGAGGTTACAGAGATAGGGAGGGTCGTCGGGGCTGGAGGAGATTACAGAGATAGGGAGGGTTGTAGGGACTGGAGGCGGTTACAGAAATAGGGAGGGTCGTCGGGGCTGGAGGAGGTTACAGAGATAGGGAGGGTCGTCGGGGCTGGAGGAGGTTACAGAGATAGGGAGGGTTGCAGGGACTGGAGGAGGTTACAGAGATAGGGAGGGTCGTCGGGGCTGGAGGAGGTTACAGAGATAGGGAGGGTCGCCGGGACTGGAGGAGGTTACAGAGATAGGGAGGGTTGTAGGGGCTGGAGGAGGTTACAGAGATAGGGAGGGTCGCCGGGACTGGAGGCGGTTACAGAGATAGGGAGGGTCGCCGGGACTGGAGGCGGTTACAGAGATAGGGAGGGTCGCCGGGGTTGGAGGAGGTTACAGAGATAGATAGTGCGATACGGGCCAGAGTGGGAGTCAGCGAGCACAGGTGTTGAGGGGTGAAGGTGTCCCAGTGCGAGTTAGGATGTGTTTCAGATGGGCTGGAGTTTACGGAGGCTGAGGCTCCTACCAGACGTGTGTCGGGGACATTTGAGTAACGAGATAAGATCAAATTGCAGCAGTTGAATATCCGGAGATCCTGCTAGAGAAGATTAAGTGCATAATCTCCTTAGCCGTATCCAACCTCCAGCAGAGGGCAATTCAGACAGCAAGATCTTCCATTCCAAGCCTACTGTCATACTTTGCACGTCTGATTTAAAACCTGCAGAGTAACATCCCGTGCATCCTATAATCACACAAACCGCTCTCTGCCAATCTCCTGAGAAGAGACGCCGTTCATAGAGACAGAAATACATCGAAATCACAGCACTGAAACAGGCCATTCGGCCCTTAGGACGGATGTGAAGGCGTTAGAGAGGGTGCAGGAAAGATTCAGGAGAATGGTTCCCAGGGATGAAGGACTTCAGTTAACGTGGATAGATCGGAGAAGCTGGGACTGTTCTCCTTGGGGAAGAGAAGGTTGAGAGGAGATTTGATCGAGGTGTTCAAAATCACGAGGGAGGTCTGGACAGAGTAGATCAGGAGAAACCGCTCCCATTGGCGGAAGGATCCGGAACCAGAGGACACTGATTTAAGGTGATTGACACAAGAAGCAACAGGGACAAGAGGGAAAACTATTTCACACAGCGAGTGGTTAGGATCTGGAATGCTCTGTCTGAGAGTGTGGTGGAGGCAGATTCAATCGAGGCTCTCAAAAGGGAATTGGAGAATTATCTGGAGAGGAAGAATGTGCAGGGCGATGGGGAAAAGGCAGGGGGCTAGTGGGACTGGGTGAGTGGCTCTTACAGAGAGCCAGCACAAACACGATGGGCCGAATGGACTCCTTCTGTGCTGGAACCATTCGATGATTCTATGATTTTCAGTCTTCGCCCTCTAGATATGGACCCCAGTGCTTTCCTGTGCCCTTTTATGTCCTTATGCATTGCATCGTCAGTTGTAATGATGACTGTATCCGTGAGGCCTGGAGTCCCCTGTTCATCTGCCGATTTCACTCTCCTCAGCCCCACCCCTCAACTCTTCAGATTCGAAGCACAACAACCCCAAAAACCGCGACCTCTACCAACTAGAAGGACAAGGGCAGCAGATACATGGGAACACCACCACCTGCAAGTTCCCCTCCAAGTCACACACCATCCTGACTTGGAACTATATCACCGTTCCTTCACTGCCGCTGGGTCAAAATCCTGGAACTCCCTTCCTAACAGCACTGTGGGTGTACCTACCCCACACGGACTGCAGCGGTTCAAGAAGGCAGCTCACCACCACCTTCTCAAGGGCAAATAGGGATGGGCGATAAATGTTGGCCTGGCCAGCGACGCCCACATCCCATGAAACGAATAAAAATAAAAGGCAGGACATTGATGGAAACAAGAAAGCTGACGGTGGTTCAAAAGTTGAAGGAGAGAGAGAAAGCAAATTGAAGCATTTTAAATATCTCAATTTCCCATCTCCGCTCCCCCTCAGTGCCATACATAACTGGTCAGTCAGTGAATCATTCATCAAATCCTGCTTCGTGCCAAAAGATAAAGTGGTCACGTGACATCGCCAGTTGGATAATGGACTGAGCTTTGGTTTGCCTCTGCTGATAAGGGAGGGAAGGGGTGGGTTTTTGGGCCTGTTCCAGGTCTCAGCCTCACAAAGGAGGTTTTCAATCACATCTGATTTATGGACAACTTTTCTTCATCGATTTATAAATGAGGACTTGATTGGAGCGAATGGAAAATAGGTCATTAATAGGAGGCCCTGTGTGACTGTGCGAAAGATAAACTCCCCCCCTTCCTCGTCCTTCTCGACCTTTCCGCAGTCTCTGACACTGTTGACCACATTATCCTCCTCCAACACTGTCCTCCAATTGGCTGGGACGATTCTCGCCTGGTCCCATTCTTATCTGTATAATCGGGCCCGGAGAATCACCTGCAATGGTTTCTCTTCCTGCTCCTGCACCGTTACCCCTGGTGTCCCCCAAGGATCCATCCCTGACCACCCCCCCCTCCTATTTCTCATCTGCACGCTGCCCCTCGGCGACATCATCCGAAAGCACAGTGTTAGTTTTCCCATGTACACTGACGACTCCCAGCTCTACCTCACCACCACCTCTCTCCAATCCTCCACTGTTGTTAAATTATCAGACTGCTATCCCACATCCAGTACTGGATGAGCAGAGATTTCCTCCATTAAATACTGGGAAGACTGAAGGCATTGTTTCCAGTCCCCACTCCAAACTCTGTTCCCTCGCTACCGACTCCATCCCTCTCCCTGGTAACAGTCTGAGATTAAACCAGTCTGTCTGCAACCTCGGTGATAAATCTGACCCCGGGATGAGGTTCCGCCCACATGTCCGCACCATCACTAACACCGTCTATTCCCACCTCTGTAACATCGCCCGTCTCCGCCCCTGTCTCAGCTCATCCGCTGCTGAAACCCTCATCCCTGCCTCGGTCACCTCCAGACTTGACTATTCCAACACTCTCCTGGCTGCTCTCCCACATTCTACCCTCCGTAAACTTCAGCTCATCCGAAACTCTGCCCCCCCACCCCGTGTCCTAACTCACACCGAGTCCCGTTCACCCCTCACCCCCTGTGCTCACTGACCCACCCTGACTCCCACTCTGGCCCATATAGTACTAACTATCTCTGTAAACTCCTCGAGTCCCTACAACCCTCCCTATCTCTGTAACCTCCTCCAGTCCCTACAACCCTCCCTATCTCTGTAACCTCCTCCAGTCCCGACAACCCTCCCTATCTCTGTAACCTCCTCCAGTCCCTACAACACTCCCTATCTCTGTAACCCCCTCCAGTCCCTACAACCCTCCCTATCTCTGTAACCTCCTCCAGTCCCTACAACCCTCCCTATCTCTGTAACCTCCTCCAGTCCCTACAACCCTCCCTATCTCTGTAGCCTCCTCCAGTCCCTACAACCCTCCCTATCTCTGTAGCCTCCTCCAGCCCCTACAACCCTCCCTATCTCTGTAACCTCCTCCAGCCCCTTCAACCCTCCCTATCTCTGTAACCTCCTCCAGTCCCTACAACCCTCCGAGATCTCTGCGCTCCTCCAATTCCGGCCTCTTGAGCATCCCCCGCATTTTAATCTCTCCACCATTGGCGGCCGTGCCTTCAGCTGCCTGGGCCCTGAGCTCTGGAATTCCCTCCCTAACCCTCTCCGCCTCTCTCTCTCCTCCTTTCAGACTCTCCTTAAAACCTCCCTCTTTGACCCAGTGTTTGGTCACCTGACCCGAATACCTCTTTCTGTGACTCGGGGTCTAAGTTGTGTTTGATTATCGCTCCTGTGAAGCCCCTTGGGAGGTTTTATCACAGTCATGGTATTATATAAATACACATTGTTGTGACAACACATTGATGGGTGAGGGGGGGAATCGGGCAGAGGTGGTGGAGAGGCAGAGATGTGTGTCGGCAGTTGGTCTTCATTCCAGAACATTCCCCCCTCCAGGCCTCTACCTCGAGTGTAAACAACAGAGATGGGTCTGAAACCTCAAAGGTAACTCTGATTACCATTGGTGCAGTGACACCCTCCCATATGGTATTACCGGAGAGATTGGACATTGTGTTCAGAGCTGAACATGTGACTGGATATTGACACAAGGAAAGGGTGGGCCCAATCTAAATATTAACTATTCTCCCTGTTCCCCACCCCTTTCCCTCCCCCTCCACTAGCCGGCATTCCCAATTAAGTCTCCTCCACCGGATTCAAGAATATCGGAACAGGAGGAGGAGGCCATTCTGCCCTGCCAGACTGTTCCGCCATTCAGTGAGAGGAAGACTGGTGTGTATCTTGATCCCTCTCCACCAGCCTTCACTCCATATCCCTTCAGAATCCTTGTTCGGAAAAATCTATCAATCTGAGATTTAAGATTGTTCACTAACATGCATTCATCTGCACCGACCGATATGTGTGGAGAAGTGTTCGACACTTTTACGACTTTTTGCTTCAAACAGAAATGGAGGTTTGGAGGAGAGAGAGGGTGCGAAGTAGAGGGACTGAGGGGCGGAACAGCCTCCTCCTCTGTCAAGAAGATTTCAGCAGAGGCGCTGAAAGTCCCAGACAAGGCAGAGACTGGAACTGTGCACAGTAACTCCCAGTGTGATATGGAGACCAGAACTGTGCACAGTAACTCCCAGTGTGATATGGAGACCAGAACTGTGCACAGTAACTCCCAGTGTGATATGGAGAACGGAACTGTGCACAGTAACTCCCAGTGTGATATGGAGACCAGAACTGTGCACAGTAACTCCCAGTGTGATATGGAGACCGGAACTGTACACAGTAACTCCCAGTGTGATATGGAGACCGGAACTGTACACAGTAACTCCCAGAGTGATATGGAGACCAGAACTGTGCACAGTAACTCCCAGTGTGATATGGAGACCAGAACTGTACACAGTAACTCCCAGTGTGATATGGAGACCAGAACTGTGCACAGTAACTCCCAGTGTGATATGGAGACCAGAACTGTACACAGTAACTCCCAGTGTGATATGGAGACCAGAACTGTACACAGTAACTCCCAGTGTGATATGGAGACCAGAACTGTGCACAGTAACTCCCAGTGTGATATGGAGACCAGAACTGTACACAGTAACTCCCAGTGTGATATGGAGACCAGAACTGTGTACAGTAACTCCCAGTGTGATATGGAGACCAGAACTGTACACAGTAACTCCCAGTGTGATATGGAGACCAGAACTGTGCACAGTAACTCCCAGTGTGATATGGAGACCAGAACTGTACACAGTAACTCCCAGTGTGATATGGAGACCAGAACTGTGTACAGTAACTCCCAGTGTGATATGGAGACCAGAACTGTACACAGTAACTCCCAGTGTGATATGGAGACCGGAACTGTACACAGTAACTCCCAGTGTGATATGGAGACCGGAACTGTGCACAGTAACTCCCAGTGTGATATGGAGACCAGAACTGTACACAGTAACTCCCAGTGTGATATGGAGACCAGAACTGTGCACTGTAACTCCCAGTGAGATATGGAGACGGGAACTGTGCACAGTAACTCCCAGTGTGATATGGAGACCAGAACTGTACACAGTAACTCCCAGTGTGATATGGAGACCAGAACTGTGCGACTGTAACTCCCAGTGTGATATGGAGACCGGAACTGTACACAGTAACTCCCAGTGTGATATGGAGACCGGAACTGTACACAGTAACTCCCAGTGTGATATGGAGACTGGAACTGTGCACAGTAACTCCCAGTGTGATATGGAGACTGGAACTGTGCACAGTAACTCCCAGTGTGATATGGAGACCAGAACTGTACACAGTAACTCCCAGTGTGATATGGAGACTGGAACTGTACACAGTAACTCCCAGTGTGATATGGAGACCGCAACTGTGCACAGTAACTCCCAGTGTGATATGGAGACCGGAACTGTGTACAGTAACTCCCAGTGTGATATGGAGACCGGAACTGTGCACAGTAACTCCCAGTGTGATATGGAGACCGGAACTGTGTACAGTAACTCCCAGTGTGATATGGAGACCGGAACTGTACACAGTAACTCCCAGTGTGATATGGAGACCAGAACTGTGCACTGTAACTCCCAGTGTGATATGGAGACCGGAACTGTACACAGTAATTCCCAGTGTGATATGGAGACCGGAACTGTACACAGTAACTCCCAGTGTGATATGGAGACTGGAACTGTGCACAGTAACTCCCAGTGTGATATGGAGACTGGAACTGTGCACAGTAACTCCCAGTGTGATATGGAGACCAGAACTGTACACAGTAACTCCCAGTGTGATATGGAGACTGGAACTGTAAACAGTAACTCCCAGTGTGATATGGAGACCGCAACTGTGCACAGTAACTCCCAGTGTGATATGGAGACCGGAACTGTGTACAGTAACTCCCAGTGTGATATGGAGACCGGAACTGTGCACAGTAACTCCCAGTGTGATATGGAGACCGGAACTGTGTACAGTAACTCCCAGTGTGATATGGAGACCGGAACTGTACACAGTAACTCCCAGTGTGATATGGAGACCAGAACTGTACACAGTAACTCCCAGTGTGATATGGAGACCAGGACTGTGCACAGTAACTCCCAGTGCGATATGGAGACCGGAACTGTGTACAGTAACTCCCAGTGTGATATGGAGACCGGAACTGTACACAGTAACTCCCAGTGTGATATGGAGACCAGAACTGTGCAGAGTAGCTCCCAGTGTGATATGGAGACCGGAACTGTGCACAGTAACTCCCAGTGTGATATGGAGACCGGAACTGTGTACAGTAACTCCCAGTGTGATATGGAGACCGGAACTGTACACAGTAACTCCCAGTGTGATATGGAGACCAGAACTGTGCAGAGTAGCTCCCAATGTGATATGGAGACCGGAACTGTGCACAGTAACTCCCAGTGTGATATGGAGACCAGAACTGTGCACAGTAACTCCCAGTGTGATATGGAGACCAGGACTGTGCACAGTAACTCCCAGTGTGATATGGAGACCGGAACTGTGCACAGTAACTCCCAGTGTGATATGGAGACCAGAACTGTGCACAGTAACTCCCAGTGTGATATGGAGACCAGAACTGTGCACAGTAACTCCCAGTGTGATATGGAGACCGGAACTGTGCACAGTACCTCCCAGTGTGATATGGAGACCGGAACTGTGCACAGTAACTCCCAGAGTGATATGGAGATCGGAACTGTGCACAGTAACTCCCAATGTGATACGGAGACCAGAACTGTGTACAGTAACTCCCAGAGTGATATGGAGACCAGAACTGTGTACAGTAACTCCCAGAGTGATATGGAGACCAGAACTGTGCACGGTAACTCCCAGTGTGATATGGAGACCAGAACTGTGTACAGTAACTCCCAGAGTGATATGGAGACCAGAACTGTACACAGTAACTCCCAGTGTGATATGGAGACCAGAACTGTGCACAGTAATTCCCAGTGTGATATGGAGACCAGAACTGTGCACAGTAACTCCCAGTGTGATATGGAGACCAGAACTGTGCACAGTAACTCCCAGTGTGATATGGAGACCGGAACTGTGCACAGAAACTCCCAGTGTGATATGGAGACCAGAACTGTGTACAGTAACTCTCAGAGCAATATGGAGACCAGAACTGTGCACAGAATCTCCCAGTGTGATATGGAGACCAGAACTGTGTACAGTAACTCACAGAGCGATATGGAGACCAGAACTGTGCACAGTGACTCCCAGTGTGATATGGAGACCAGAACTGTGTGCAGTAACTCCCAGTGTGATATGGAGACCAGAACTGTGTACGGTAACTCCCAGTGTGATATGGAGACCAGAACTGTGTACAGTAACTCCCAGTGTGATATGGAGACCAGAACTGTGTACAGTAACTCCCAGTGTGATATGGAGACCAGAACTGTGCACAGTAACTCCCAGTGTGATATGGAGACCAGAACTGTGTACAGTAACTCCCAGTGTGATATGGAGACCAGAACTGTGCACAGTAACTCCCAGTGTGATATGGAGACCAGAACTGTGTACAGTAACTCCCAGTGTGATATGGAGACCAGAACTGTGTACAGTAACTCCCAGTGTGATATGGAGACCAGAACTGTGTACAGTAACTCCCAGTGTGATATGGAGACCAGAACTGTGTACAGTAACTCCCAGTGTGATATGGAGACCAGAACTGTGTACAGTAACTCCCAGTGTGATCTGGAACCCAGAAGTGATGGTCCTAGAACAGTTTAATATAATTTCTCTGCTATTAACTTCTATCTTTCCAGAAATGTCCCCGGTACTTTATTTGGTTTTTTTCTGGTCTGATGCAATGTGTTGCTACCATCAATGTTGTGTTTGTGTTTTATCGCTGATCCCTCTGCTGCTCTACCCATTTCAGTTTCCCTCCACACCCGCTCCAAACTCCTCTTGTGAACTTACAGACACCAATCCAGCACTGCCACCTCTATCACCTCAAAGGACAAGGGCAGCAGATACTTGGGCAACAAACGCAGCCCTTGACAGCGACACTCACAACCAAGGAAAGAACGGAACAAATTTAAAAAGTCCCAATACTCCATCTCCGATCCCACTAAAGTTCATACATAACTGGTCAGTCAGTGAATCATTCATCAAATCCTGCTTCGTGCCAAAAGATAAAGTGGTCACGTGACATCGCCAGTTGGATAATGGACTGAGCTTTGGTTTGCCTCTGCTGATAAGGGAGGGTAGGGGTGGGTTTTTGGGCCTGTTCCAGGTCTCAGCCTCACAAAGGAGGTTTTCAATCACATCTGATTTATGGACAACTTTTCTTCATCGATTTATATATGAGGACTTGATTGGAGCGAATGGAAAATAGGTCATTAATAGGAGGACATTAATAGGATGATATTAATGGAGGATATTAATGGAGGATATTAATAGGAGGATATTAATCTTCTTCTTCCTCTTTGGCCTCCTTGTCTCGAGAGACAATGGGTAAGCACCGAGAGGTGGTCAGTGGTTTGTGAAGCAGCGCCTGGAGTGGCTATAAAGGCCAATTCCAGAGTGACAGACTCTTCCACAGGTGCTGCAGATAAAATTGGTTGTCGGGGCTGTTACACAGTTGGCTCTTCCCTTGTCCTTCTGTCTTTTTTCCTGCCAACTGCTCAGTCTCTTCGACTCGCCACACTTTAGCCCCGCCTTTATGGCTGCCCGCCAGCTCTGGCGATCGCTGGCAACTGACTCCCACAACTTGTGATCAATGTCGCAGGACTTCATGTCGCGTTTGCAGACGTCTTTAAAGCGGAGACATGGACGGCCGGTGGGTCTGATACCAGTGGCGAGCTCGCTGTACAATGTGTCTTTGGGGATCCTGCCATCTTCCATGCGGCTCACATGGCCAAGCCATCTCAAGCGTCGCTGACTCAGTAGGGTGTATAAGCTGGGGATGTTGGCCGCCTCGAGGACTTCTGTGTTGGAGATGCGGTCCTGCCACCTGATGCCAAGTATTCTCCGGAGGCAGCGAAGATGGAATGAATTGAGACGTTGCTCTTGGCTGACATACGTTGTCCAGGCCTCACTGCCTTAGAGCAAGGTACTGAGGACACAGGCCTGATACACTCGGACTTTTGTGTTCCGTGTCAGTGTGCCATTTTCCCACTCTCTCTTGGCCAGTCTGGACATAGCAGTGGAAGCCTTTCCCATGCGCTTGTTGATTTCTGCATCTAGAGACAGGTTACTGGTGATAGTTGAGCCTAGGTAGGTGAACTCTTGAACCACTTCCAGAGCGTGGTCGCCAATATTGATGGATGGAGCATTTCTGACGTCCTGTCCCATGATGTTCGTTTTCTTGAGGCTGATGGTTAGGCTAAATTCGTTGCAGGCAGCCGCAAACCTGTCGATGAGTCTCTGCAGACACTCTTCAGAGTGAGATGTTAAAGCAGCATCGTCAGCAAAGAGGAGTTCCCTGATGAGGACTTTCCGTACTTTGGACTTCGCTCTTAGACGGGCAAGGTTGAACAACCTGCCCCCTGATCTTGTGTGGAGGAAAATTCCTTCTTCAGAAGACTTGAACGCACGTGAGAGCTGCAGGGAGAAGAAAATCCCAAACAGTGTGGGTGCGAGAACACAGCCCTGTTTCACACCACTCAGGATAGGAAAGGGGTCTGATGAGGCGCTGCTATGTTGAATTGTGCCTTTCATATTGTCATGGAATGAGGTGATGATACTTAGTAGCTTTGGTGGACATCCAATCTTTTCTAGTAGTCTGAAGAAACCACGTCAGCTGACGAGGTCAAAGGCTTTGGTGAGATCAATGAAAGCAATGGAGAGGGGCATCTGTTGTTCACGGCATTTCTCCTATAGCTGGCGAAGGGAGAACAGCATGTCAATGGTGGATCTCTCTGCTCGAAAGCCACACTGTGCCTCAGGGTAGACGCGCTCGGCCAGCTTCTGGAGCCTGTTTAGAGCGACTCGAGCGAAGACTTTCCCCACTATGCTGAGCAGGGAGATTCCACGGTAGTTGTTGCAGTCACCGCGGTCACCTTTGTTCTTATAGAAGGTGATGATATTGGCATCGCGCATGTCCTGAGGTACTGCTCCCTCGTCCCAGCACAGGCAAAGCAGTTCATGTAGTGCTGAGAGTATAGCAGGCTTGGCACTCTTGATTATTTCAGGGGTAATGCTGTCCTTCCCAGGGGCTTTTCCGCTGGCTAGAGAATCAATGGCATCACTGAGTTCCGATTTGGTTGGCTGTATGTCCAGTTCATCCATGACTGGTAGAGACTGGGCTGCATTGAGGGCAGTCTCAGTGACAGCATTCTCCCTGGAGTACAGTTCTAGGTAGTGCTCAACTCAGCGGTCCATTTGTTTGTGTTGGTCGGTGATTATGTCCCCTGATTTAGATTTGAGGGGGGGCGATCTTCTTGATGGTTGGCCCAAAAGGAATGGATGTTGGATGTTCCGGGGTTTAGATGTTTCAAAAGGAATAGGGAGGGAGGTAAAAGAGGTGGGGGAGTGGCATTGCTAATCAGGGATAGTATCACAGCTGCAGAAAGGGAGGTCGTCGAGAAGGGTTTGTCTACTGAGTCATTATGGGTGGAAGTCAGAAACAGGAAAGGAGCAGTTACTTTGTTGGGAGTTTTCTATAGACCCCCCAATAGCAACAGAGACACGGAGGAACAGATTGGGAGGCAGATTTTGAAAAGGTGCAGATGTAACAGGGTTGTTGTCATGGGTGACTTCAACTTCCCTAATATTGATGGGAACTTCCTTAGTGCAAATAGTTTGGATGGAGCAGTTTTTGTCAGGTGTGTCCAGGAAGGTTTCCTGATTCAATATGTAGATAGGCCGACTAGAGGGGAGGCTATATTGGATTTGGTGCTTGGCAACGAACCAGGCCAGGTGGCAGATCTCTCGGTGGGAGAGCATTTCGGTGATAGTGATCACAACTCCCTGACCTTTACTATAGTCATGGAGAGGGACAGGAGCAGACAGGATGGGAAAATATTTAATTGGGGGAGGGGGAATTACAATGCTATTAGGCAGGAACTGGGGAGCATAAATTGGGAACAGATGTTCTCAGGGAAATGCACGACAGAAATGTGGAGGTTGTTTCGGGAGCACTTGCTGCGACTGCTGGATAGGTTTGTCCCGATGAGGCAGGGAAGGGATGGTAGGGTGAGGGAACCTTGGATGACAAGAGATGTGGAACAGCTAGTCAAGAGGAAGAAGGAAGCTTAGTTAAGGTTGAGGAAGCAAGGATCAGACAGGGCTCTAGAGGGTTACAAGGTAGCCAGGAAGGGACTGAAGAATGGACTTAGGAGAGCTAGAAGGGGACATGAAAAAGTCTTGGCGGGTAGGATTAAGGAAAATCCCAAGGCGTTCTACACTGATGTGAGGAACAAGAGGATGGCCAGAGTGAGGGTAGGGCCGATCAGGGATAGTGGAGGGAACTTGTGCCTGGAGTCGGAGGAGGTAGGGGAGGTCCTAAATGAATACTTTGCTTCAGTATTCACTAGTGAGAGGGACCTGGTCGTTTGTGAGGACAGCGTGGAACAGGCTGATATGCTCGAACAGGTTGAGGTTAAGAGGGAGGATGTGCTGGAAATTTTGAATGATATGAGGACAGATAAGTCCCCGGGGCCAGACGGGATATACCCAAGGATATTACGGGAAGCGAGGGAAGAGATTGCCGCGCCTTTGTCGATGATCTTTGCGTCCTCACTGTCCACTAGAGTAGTACCAGATGATTGGAGGGTGGCAAATGTTGTTCCCTTGTTCAAGAAAGGAAATAGGGATAACCCTGGGAATTATAGACCACTCAGTCTTACGTCGGTGGTGGGCAAATTATTGGAGAGGATTCTGAGAGACAGGATTTATGATTATTTGGAAAAGCATGGTTTGATTAGAGACAGTCAGCATGGCTTTGTGAGGGGCAGGTCATGCCTCACAAGCCTTATTGAATTCTTTGAAGATGTGACAAAACACATTGATGAAGGAAGAGCAGTGGATGTGGTGTATATGGATTTTAGCAAGGCGTTTGATAAGGTTCCCCATGGTAGGCTCATTCAGAAAGTAAGGTGGCATGGGATTCAGGGAAAGTTGGCTGTCTGGATACAAAATTGGCTGGCCCATTGAAGTCAGAGGGTGGTAGAAGATGGAAAGTATTCAGCCTGGAGCTCGGTGACCAGTGGTGTTCCACAAGGATCTATTCTGGGACCTCTGCTCTTTGTGATTTTTATAAATGACTTGGATGAGGAAGTGGAAGGCTGGGTTAGCAAGTTTGCCGATGACACGAAGGTTGCTGGAGTTGTGGATAGTGTGGAAGGCTGTTCTAGGTTGCAACGGGACATTGACAGGATGCAGAGCTGGGCTGAGAAGTGGCAGATGGAGTTCAACCTGGAAAAGTGTGAAGTGATTCATTTTGGAAGGTCGAATTTGAATGCGGAATACAGGCTTAAAGACAGGATTCTTGGTAGTGTGGAGGAACAGAGGGATCTTGGGGTCCATGTCCATAGATCCCTCAAAGTTGCCACCCAAGTTGATAGGGTTGTTAAGAAGGTGTATGGTGTGTTGGCTTTCATTAACAGGGGGATTGTGTTTAAGAGCCGCGAGGTTATGCTGCAGCTCTATAAAGCCCTGGTTAGACCACACTTGGAATATTGTGTTCAGTTCTGGTCGCCTCATTATAGGAAGGATGTGGAAGCTTTAGAGAGGGTGCAGAGGAGATTTACCAGGATGCTGCCTGGACTGGAGGGCATGTCCTACGAAGAAAGATTGAGGGAGCTAGGGCTTTTCTCATTGGAGCGAAGAAGGATGAGAGGTGACCTGATAGAGGTGTTCAAGATGATGAGAGGCATAGATAGAGTGGATAGTCAGAGACTTTTTCCCAGGGTGGAAAGGGCTATCACCAGAGGGCATGATTTTAAGGTGATTGGAGGAAGGTTTAGGGGAGATGTCAGAGGTAGGTTCTTTACACAGAGAGTGGTGGGTGCGTGGAATGTGCTGCCAGCGGTGGTAGTGGAAGCAGATACATTGGGGGCATTTAAGCGACTCTTGGATAGGTACATGGATGATGGTAGAATGAAGGGTAGGTAGTTAGTTTGATCTTAGAGTAGGTTAAAGGTTCGGCACAACATCGTGGGCCGAAGGGCCTGTACTGTGATGTACTGTTCTATGTTCTATGTTAATGCCATCATACATTCCTCTGATGTTTCCGGTGTCGGAGGCCAGCTGAATATGACTGCATAGGTGTTGCCAGTAGTCATTTGCGCAGCACCTGGCTGTTCTTTGTGCAGCGTTTTGGCTGCTTTAAGTGCTACGGATGTTAACTCGCTGGGGGCTTTCTTGTAGTTCAGCAGGGCAATGCGCTTAGCGGCTATGACAGGTTCCAGCTCTTCAATATGAGATTGAAACCAGTCTGCATTCTGCTTCACACGTTTGCCTTAGGTGGTCATAGCTGAGTCATAGATGGCGTCTCTGATGTGGGCCCACTTGGTCTCAGCATCCCCTGTGGGAGTGTCTTGAAGGGCTTTTACAAGTGAATTTAGAAATTTTTGTAACAGCTGTGGATGAGAAATTCTGCTGGTGTTGATGCGCGGGTGGCCCTTCTGCTTGGAATGATGCAACTTCTTTGGTTTGAGTCTAACCTTGCTGCACACCAGGGAGTGGTCGGTGTCGCAGTCCTCACTGTGGAAGCTGCGTGTGATTTGAAGAGAGGAAGGAGCAGCGGGACCCTAGGGTAATAAGACTATCACAGAGGGGAAGCCTTGAGAAAAAGGTGCCCCAAACACGCAAAAAGCCACGAACGGCTCCTCGACCACAGCTTCAAAGCGCCCGCGGGAGATGTGAGGCTCGTAGAGCATCTGCAGCGCAATGTCGGCGAATTCCTGCTGGTACCGGCGCCCGAGGCTGTCGCTCACCTCCCGGAGGACGCGGAGGAGCTTTCCAGGTGTCGATGGTGGGATCTGATGAAATGGTTTATTACCTGCACCCCCTTCCCCCCCCTTCCCCTTCCCTCCACTTCCCCTTCCCAGCTCCACTCTCCCAGCTCACCCCCCCCCCCCCACACACCCCACTCCCCCCTCGCAATCCCTTCCCAGCTCCCCCCTCGCACCATCTTCCCCCCGCACCCCCTTCCCTCCACCCCTCCCCCTTGCACCCCCTCCTCCCACCGGCATCCTCCTACCCCTGTGTCGTGGCCCTAACAACCCCACTGCCTTGTGGGTATCTCGGGAGAGACCAAGGCTAAGGGAGTAAACCCTCACAGAGAATCCGGAGCGGAACCCCGAAGGCAGTCATTGTCACCTTTGGCATGTTTCCGGCAGTTTCTGCAGCCATAACCGGTGCCAAACGTCATGCTCTGCACTGCTTTGGACCCCACACAGGAAGGCCGAGAGGGGGGTTTTGACACTTGGGCAACTCTCAACCTCCATACATTCGCCCAGGCATGCGCCATGGAGAGGTCACTCCATAGTCGCCTCACAGCGACCGAAACAACACGGAAGGCAGCAGTTACGGGTTATAAGTCCAGCTCAATTGGCGTAGAGATTGGGCGCCACGGGTTGCCTTTGTCAGTGGGAGAGGACATCGCACCTCACTGGACAGCTACCGCCCACCTCAAACCAGGCAGCCCCCAGTCAATAAGGTTCTGTCCCGCCACAGTCCACCTGCTTCAATGGGTGCTTGGAGCTCAGGGTCATTGCCCGAAAAGTGGACTGCATCACCGCACCAAACAGCACGAAAAAAGGAAAGAAGGTACCAGCCCTTCGCTTTGCAAGCTGGAACGTCAGAACTATGTGTCCTGGCCTGTCGGAAGACCTTACACAAATCAACGATTCTCTGAAGACCGCCATCATTAACAACGAGCTCAGTATACTCAATGTAGACATTGCAGCACTTCAGGAGACACGCCTCCCTGCGAGTGGATCTCTAACAGAGCAAGACTACACCTTCTTCTGGCAGGGTAGGGATCCTGAAGAACCAAGACAGCATGGAGTGGGCTTCGCCATCAGAAACCCCTTGCTCAGCATGATAGAGCCTCCCTCAAATGGCTCGGAACACATACTGTCCATCCGACTGCTCACCACCTCTGGTCCAGTACACCTACTCAGCATCTATGCTCCAACACTCTGTTCCCCACCTGAAGCTAAAGATCAGTTCTACGAGAAACACCATAATATCATTAGTAACATTCCCAACACCGAACACCTATTCCTGCTGGGGGACTTTAATGCCAGGGTTGGGGCCGACCATGACTCATGGCCCTCCTGCCTTGGGCGCTATGGCGTTGGAAGGATGAATGAGAACGGGCAGAGACTGCTTGAGTTGTGTACCTATCATAACCTCTGCATCACCAACTTGTTCTTTCACTCTAAACCCTGTCACCAGGTTTCATGGAGACACCCAAGATCAGATCGTTGGCACCAGCTAGACCTCATCGTCACAAGCCGGACATTAATAGGAGGACATTAATAGAAGGACATTAAAAGGAGGATATAAATAGGAGGATATAAATAGGAGGATATTAATAGGAGGATATTAATAGGAGGATATTAATAGGAGGATATCAAGGAAGGATATAAATAGGAGGATATTAATAGGAGGATATTAATAGGAGGATATTAACAGGAGGATATCAAGGGAGGATATAAATAGGAGGATATTAATAGGAGGATATTAATAGGAGGATATCAAGGGAGGATATAAATAGGAGGATATTAATAGAAAGATATTAATAGGAGGATATCAAGGGAGGATATAAATAGGACGATATTAATAGGAGGATATTAATAGGAGGATATCAAGGGAGGATATAAATAGGAGGATATAAATAGGAGGATATTAATAGGAGGATATTAATAGGAGGATATCAAGGGAGGATATAAATAGGAGGATATAAATAGGAGGATATTAATAGGAGGATATCAAGGGAGGATATAAATAGGAGGATATACATAGGAGGATATTAATAGGAGGATATCAAGGGAGGATATAAATAGGAGGATATTAATAGGAGGATATCAAGGGAGGATATAAATAGGAGGATATTAATAGGAGGATATCAAGGGAGGATATAAATAGGAGGATATTAATAGGAGGATATTAAAGGAGGACATTAATAGGATGATATAAATAGGATGATATAAATATAGGATATTAATAGGAGGATATTAAAGGAGGACATTAATAGGAGGATATAAATAGGAGGATATAAATATAGGATGTTAATAGGAGGATATTAATAGGAGGACATTAATAGGAGGATATAAATAGGATGATATAAATATAGGATATTAATAGGAGGATATTAAAGGAGGACATTAATAGGAGGACATTAATAGGAGGATATAAATAGGATGATATAAATATAGGATATTAATAGGAGGATATTAAAGGAGGACATTAATAGGAGGACATTAATAGGAGGATATAAATAGGATGATATAAATATAGGATGTTAATAGGAGGATATTAAAGGAGGACATTAATAGGAGGACATTAATAGGAGGATATAAATAGGATGATATAAATATAGGATATTAATAGGAGGATATTAAAGGAGGACATTAATAGGATGATATAAATATAGGATATAAATAGGATGATATTAATGTAGGATATTAATAGGAGGATATTAAAGGAGGACATTAATAGGAGGATATAAATAGGAGGATATAAATATAGGATATTAATAGGAGGATATTAAAGGAGGACATTAATAGGAGGACATTAATAGGAGGATATAAATAGGATGATATAAATATAGGATATTAATAGGAGGATATTAAAGGAGGACATTAATAGGAGGACATTAATAGGAGGATATAAATATAGGATGTTAATAGGAGGATATTAATAGGAGGACATTAATAGGAGGATATAAATAGGATGATATTAATGTAGGATATTAATAGGAGGATATTAAAGGAGGACATTAATAGGAGGATATAAATAGGATGATATTAATGTAGGATATTAATAGGAGGATATTAAAGGAGGACATTAATAGGAGGATATAAATAGGAGGATATTAATGTAGGATATTAATAGGAGGATATTAAAGGAGGACATTAATAGGAGGACATTAATAGGAGGATATAAATAGGATGATATAAATATAGGATATTAATAGGAGGATATTAATAGGAGGATATAAATAGGAGGATATAAATATAGGATGTTAATAGGAGGATATTAATAGGAGGATATAAATAGGAGGATATAAATAGGATGATATTAATGTAGGATATTAATAGGAGGATATTAAAGGAGGACATTAATAGGAGGATATAAATATAGGATGTTAATAGGAGGATATTAATAGGAGGACATTAATAGGAGGATATAAATAGGATGATATTAATGTAGGATATTAATAGGAGGATATTAAAGGAGGACATTAATAGGAGGATATAAATAGGATGATATAAATATAGGATATTAATAGAAGGATATTAAAGGAGGACATTAATAGGAGGACATTAATAGGAGGATATAAATAGGATGATATAAATATAGGATATTAATAGGAGGATATTAAAGGAGGACATTAATAGGAGGACATTAATAGGAGGATATAAATAGGATGATATAAATATAGGATATTAATAGGAGGATATTAAAGGAGGACATTAATAGGAGGACATTAATAGGAGGATATAAATAGGATGATATTAATGTAGGATATTAATAGGAGGATATTAAAGGAGGACATTAATAGGAGGACATTAATTGGAGTTCATTACTATGAGGACAATAATAAATGAGAGAATTATTACCATGTCATTAAGCGGAGGTGGTCTTTGGAGAATGTTGTTCCTGTAAATGACATACTGATTTCAAACCGTCCACCACTGCAAGTAAGGAGGGATTGTGGACTGAGCACCAAACTGAGATGAATCAGTCCGGGACTGTGACAGAACAGACTGAGAGAAGCCCTCCCATTCGAAGAGGCCGCTCCAATTGCCTTTGGAGATAGAGCTTTGGGAGAATGTGGAGCCATTTCTCACCGCCGTGTCCTACCGTCCCAAGCAGGCCAACACGTTCCAAGGTCGTCAACAATAAGAATGGAGCCCGCCTGGCCAAGCACTTTTCAATGTCGGGACAGCCCGTCCAGAACTGTGTTCGAAAGCCTGGAGAATGCAGTGGAGGAGCCCAGGGGCTGAGTGGGAGGTTGAGGGGCGTGCGAGACCGTCCAGCGGGGGCACCGCATTCTGGGATGGAAATTGGGGCAGGTAATCGTCACAATCGGAACCTGTCGCCCAATAGAAATTGGCTCACGGAGGGAATATTTTAATATTACCATGGTAACGTTCCAGAATGGAGGCTGGCAGAGCAGTAGCTGAGGTGACTGAAAGCCGATCCATTATCACATCTGGGACAAGAGAGCAGAATTGACAAAACTGTTGAGGTCGGCATGAGTTTGTGAAATAGCGAAGTTCGTTACGGAATTGAAGGAGGTTTTGAGATAGTGAGGTATGACGTGTGGCGATGATTGGATAACTCATTCAAAGACGGACAGACGGGCCACCTCCTGTTATGTATCACTCCCTGGTTCATTTTATAGTTCTTATCAGGCGGCCATTAAATGAAGGTCATTAAGAGGAGCCTATTAACAGGAGGGCATCATTGGGAAGCCATTACTAGAAGGTCATGCTCAGTCTATCTTCTCACTCCATTCACCCAGCTTGGATCCATATCCCTTGATAGTGTTGGCTCGCCAAAATCTATCAATTTAAAATTATTCATCGAGTTAACATCCACTGCTTTTTGTGGGAATGAGTTCCATACTTCACCACCCTTTGCCTGAAGAAGAAATGGGGACTAAGTGGAGGGAGAGGACATAAAGTTCCATTCGTGACTCCTCAGATACTGAAGCAGTCCGTGTAGAGATGCAGCAAGACCTGGACAATATCCAGGCTTGGGCTGATAAGTGGCAAGTAACATTCGCGCCACACAAGTGCCAGGCAATGACCATCTCCAACAAGAGGGCATCTAACCATCTCCCCTTGACATTCAATGGCATTACCATCACTGAATCCCCCACTATCAACATCCTGGGGGTTACCATTGACCAGAAACTGAACTGGAGTAGCCATATAAATACCGTGGCTCCAAGAGCAGGGCAGAGGCTGGGAATTCTATGGTGAGTAACTCACCTCCTGACTCCCCAAAGCCTGTCCACCATCTACAAGGCACAAATCAGGAGTGTGATGGAATCCTCTCCACTTGCCTGGATGGGTGCAGCTCCAACAACACTCAAGAAGCTCGACACCATCCAGGACAAAGCAGCCCGCTTGATTGGCACCCCATCCACAAACATTCACTCCCTCCACCACCGACGCACAGTGGAAGCAGTGTGTACCATCTACAAGATGCACTGCAGCAACGCACCAAGGCTCCTTAGACAGCACCTTCCAAACCCGCGACCTCTACCAACTAGAAGGACAAGGGCAGCAGACGCATGGGAACACCACCACCTGCAAGTTCCCCTCCAAGTCACACACCATCCTGACTTGGAACTATATCGCCGTTCCTTCACTGTCGCTGGGTTAAAACTCCCTTCCTAACAGCACTGTGGGTGTACCTACCCCAAATGGACTGCAGCGGTTCAAGAAGGCAGCTCACCACCACCTTCTCAAGGGCAATTAGGGATGGGCGATAAATGCTGTTTTTATGCAGTGGAGGTCTGAAATACTCAGGGGGCGCTGGGAAGGAGCACAGATTGAAAAGGGGACATCACAGAATGAAAGCAGGTGCAGTTCCGATCAAGACCGGGTTATAGGAAATACAAATATTTAAAAAATAAACATGGATTTTGCTAAGTCATGAAAAGGTCCTCAGCAACCGCCCTCTCCTGGGCCCTCCTGCACTCCACAAACAGAGGGCCTTTGAGCTGGTGCTAAGCATTTGGCATTACCATTCACATGCCACGCCCCTTCAGAGGGCAAAGGGAGAATTCTCTCTCTCTTCCTCTCTCTCTCTCTCACACACACGCACACCTCTTCGCAGCTGGAAGAAATCGTTTGCCTGCAAAGAACCTTCTGGAATTCTCTCCCCCTCTCTCGGCCACTCTTGCCTCCACTTTTGGACAACAGTAAGTTTGAGCTGGTGGAATCTCACCCATTTCGTGTGTGCGTGCGAGTGTGAGTGAGAGAGGGGAAGAGTGTGTGCGTGAGTGTGAGTGAGAGGGGGAAGAGTGTGTGTGCGAGTGTGAGTGAGAAGGGGAAGAGGGAAGAGTGTGTGTGCGAGTGTGAGTGAGAAGGGGAAGAGTGTGTGTGCGAGTGTGAGTGAGAGAGGGGAAGAGTGTGCGCGCGAGTGTGAGTGAGAGAGGGGAAGAGTGTGTGCGCGAGTGTGAGTGAGAAGGGGAAGAGTGTGTGTGCGAGTGTGAGTGAGAGAGGGGAACAGGTGAAGAGTGTGTGTGCGAGTGTGAGTGAGAGAGGGGAAGAGTGTGCGCACGAGTGTGATTGAGAGAGGGGAAGAGGCGAAGAGTGTGTGCGTGAGTGTGTGAGAGAGAGGGGAAGAGGGGAAGAGTGTGTGAGTGAGTGTGAGTGAGAGAGGGGAAGAGGGGAAGAGTGTGTGCGCGAGTGTGAGTGAGAAGGGGAAGAGTGTGTGTACGAGTGTGAGTGAGAGGGGGAAGAGTGTGTGCGCGAGTGTGAGTGAGAGGGGGAAGAGTGTGTGCACGAGTGTGATTGAGAAGGGAAGAGTGTGTGCACGAGTGTGAGTGAGAGGGGGAAGAGTGTGCGCGCGAGTGTGAGTGAGAGGGGGAAGAGTGTGTGCACGAGTGTGATTGAGAAGAGAAGAGTGTGTGCGCGAGTGTGAGTGAGAGGGGGAAGAGTGTGTGCACGAGTGTGATTGAGAAGGGAAGAGTGTGTGCGCGAGTGTGAGTGAGAGGGGGAAGAGTGTGTGCGCGAGTGTGAGTGAGAGGGGAAGAGTGTGCGCGCGAGTGTGAGTGAGAAGGGGAAGAGTGTGTGTGCGAGTGTGAGTGAGAGAGGGGAAGAGTGTGTGCGCGAGTGTGAGTGAGAAGGGGAAGAGTGTGTGAGCGAGTGTGAGTGAGAGGGGGAAGAGTGTGTGTGCGAGTGTGAGTGAGAGGGGGAAGAGTGTGTGCACGAGTGTGAGTGAGAAGGGGAAGAGTGTGTGTGCGAGTGTGAGTGAGAGAGGGGAAGAGTGTGTGAGCGAGTGTGAGTGAGAGGGGGAAGAGTGTGTGTGTGAGTGTGAGTGAGCAACAGAATTGTTAAGAGTTTTTGTTCATGGAAAGAAAATGTCACCCTGCATTCTGCCTCCCCTCACCTCCCTGGCTCTCCCTCTCCCTCCTTCTCCCTTTCTCTCTCTCTTTGTCTCTCTCTCCCTTTCCCTCTTTTCTCCCCCTCTCTCTATCGTTTTCCCTTCCTCCCTCTCTCTTTCCCCTTCTCTCTCTCTCACACCTGCTTTCCCTCTCCCCCTCCCCATCAACCTCCTCTCTCCACGTCTCTCCGTCTCTCCCTTCCTTGACCCTCTCTCTCCCCTCTGCCTCTCCTTTTCTCACCCCTCTGTCTCCCCCCTCCCCTTCTCTCTCCCTCTCTCTCACCCGCTCTCTTCCTGCCTCTCCACCTCTCCTCTCTCTCTTTCTTCCCCTCTCTCTCTCTCCCTCTTCCCCCCTCTCTCTCTCCCTCTTCCCCCTCTCGCCCTCTCTCCCCCTCTCTCTCCCTCGTCTCCTCCCTCTCTCTCCCTCCCTCTCTCTCTCTCCCTCTTCCCCCTCTCTCTCTCTCTCCCTCTCCCCACCCCTCTCTCTCTATCTCTCTCCCTCTTCCCTACTCTCAGCAACTACAGACCAGTCGGTTTAACCTCGCTGGTGGGAAAGCTTTTAGATACGATAATTCGGGATAAGATAACAATCGCTTGGACAGATGTGGATTAATTAAGGAAATCCAGCATGGATGTGTTAAGGGAAATTGTGTTTAACTAACTTGCTTGAGTTCTGTGATGAGGTAACGGAGAAGGTTGATGAGGGTAACTCGGTTGACGTGATGTACCTGGACTTCCAAAAGGCGTTTGATAAAGTGCCACATAATAGACTTGTCAGCAAAGTTAGAGCCCGTGGAATAAACGGGACAGTAGCAGTATGGAGACGGAACTGACTGAGTGACGGGAAACAGAGAGTAGTTGTGAACGGTTGTTTTTCAGACTGGAGGAAGGTATATAGTCGGGTTCCCCAGGGGTCAGGGTGGGGGACCCCTGCTTTTCTCGATCGATATGAATGACCTAGACTTGGGTGTACAGGGCACAATTTCAAAATGTGCGGACGACGGAAAACGTGGAAGTATTGTGAACCGTGAGGAGGATAGTGATAGACTTCAAACAGACATAGAAAGGTTGGTGGAATGGGCGGATATGTGGCAGATAATATTTAACACAGAAAAGTGTGAAGTGATTCATTGTGGTAGGAAGAATGAGGAGAGGCAATATAAAATAAATTGTACAGTTCTAAAGGGGGTGCAGGAGCAGAGGGACCTGGGGGTATATGTGTATAAATCATTGAAGGTGGCAGGACAGGTTGAGAGAGTGGTTAATAAAGCAGACAGGATCCTGGGCTTTATAAATAGAGGCAGAGAGTACAAAAATAAGGAAGTTCTGGTGAATCTTTATAAAACACTGGTTCGGCCTCAGCTCAGTCATTGCCCATTCTCTCTCTGTCTCCCCCCGCCATCGCCCCCCCCGCCCCACCCGACCACCTCACTCTGCTCAATCAGCCTTTACAGAAACTGGAAGTGGGTGTGGCTATGACCCCCGCAGCCCGCCCTATCCCCTCAGCAGTCTCATTAATAGTTCCGGCAGCAATTGCATCTCACAAACCCGACAATCCACCGACCCGTCCAAATGGCACCAAAGCCCCCTCACCCATGTTCCTGGGGTATATATGGGGCGGGCACCAAGCTCTCACTAACTGTGGACAGGATGTTGGGTCAGCAGCACGGGTCGAACCGGAAGGATACGAGGCCCCTTTAAAGGATTAAATTACTGTGCTGTTCGGACAGAGTTGGCTCAAACTCCTCTCGGGTAGAAAGGTCAAAGGGTAAAAACAAGAGGGAACTGCATTGCTCCAGCAACTTCAACATCCAATGGAGCTCTTCAAAGCGAGCTCAATGATGCCACCGAGCATGTCAACATCCCATCATAAAGACAGGAATACTGAGGGAGTGCTGCACTGTCGGAGGGTCAGTACTGAGGGAGTGCTGCACTGTCGGAGGGTCAGTACTGAGGGAGTGCTGCACTGTCGGAGGGTCAGTACTGAGGGAGTGCAGCACTGTCGGAGGGTCAGTACTGAGGGAGTACTGCACTGTCGGAGGGTCAGTACTGAGGGAGTGCAGCACTGTCGGAGGGTCAGTACTGAGGGAGTGCAGCACTGTCGGAGGGTCAGTACTGAGGGAATGCAGCACTGTCGGAGGGTCAGTACTGAGGGAGTGCAGCACTGTCGGAGGGTCAGTACTGAGCAAGTGCTGCACTGTCGGAGGGCCAGTACTGAGGGAGTGCAGCACTGTCGGAGGGTCAGTACTGAGGGAGTGCAGCACTGTCGGAGGGTCAGTACTGAGGGAATGCTGCACTGTCGGAGGGTCAGTACAGAGGGAGTGCTGCACTGTCGGAGGGTCAGTACTGAGGGAGTGCTGCACTGTCGGAGGGTCAGTACTGAGGGAGTGCAGCACTGTCAGAGGGCCAGTACTGAGGGAGTGCAGCACTGTCGGAGGGTCAGTACTGAGGGAGTGCAGCACTGTCGGAGGGTCAGTACTGAGGGAATGCTGCACTGTCGGAGGGTCAGTACTGAGGGAGTGCTGCACTGTCGGAGGGTCAGTACTGAGGGAGTGCTGCACTGTCGGAGGGTCAGTACTGAGGGAGTGCTGCACTGTCGGAGGGTCAGTACTGAGGGAGTGCAGCACTGTCGGAGGGTCAGTACTGAGGGAGTGCAGCACTGTCGGAGGGTCAGTACTGAGGTGGTGCTGCACTGTCGGAGGGTCAGTACTGAGGGAATGCTGCACTGTCGGAGGGTCAGTACTGAGGGAGTGCTGCACTGTCGGAGGGTCAGTACTGAGGGAGTGCTGCACTGTCGGAGGGTCAGTACTGAGGGTTTGCTGCACTGTGGGAGGGTCAGTACTGAGGGAGTGCTACACTGTCGGAGGGTCAGTACTGAGGGAGTGCTGCACTGTCGGAGGGTCAGTACTGAGGGAGTGCTGCACTGTCGGAGGGTCAGTACTGAGGGAATGCTGCACTGTCGGAGGGTCAGTACTGAGGGAGTGCAGCACTGTCGGAGGGTCAGTACTGAGGGAGTGCTGCACTGTCGGAGGGTCAGTACAGAGGGAGTGCTGCACTGTCGGAGGGTCAGTACTGAGGGAGTGCTGCACTGTCGGAGGGTCAATACTGAGGGAGTGCTGCACTGTCGGAGGGTCAGTACTGAGGGAGTGCTGCACTGTCGGAGGGTCAGTACTGAGGGAGTGCAGCACTGTCGGAGGGTCAGTACTGAGGGAGTGCTGCACTGTCGGAGGGTCAGTACTGAGGGAGTGCTGCACTGTCGGAGTGTCAGTACTGAGGGAATGCTGCACTGTCGGAGGGTCAGTACTGAGGGAGTGCTGCACTGTCGGAGGGTCAGTACTGAGGGAGTGCTGCACTGTCGGAGGGTCAGTACTGAGGGATTGCTGCACTGTGGGAGGGTCAGTACTGAGGGAGTGCTGCACTGTCGGAGGGTCAGTACTGAGGGAGTGCTGCACTGTCGGAGTGTCAGTACTGAGGGAGTGCTGCACTGTCGGAGGGTCAGTACTGAAGGAATGCTGCACTGTCGGAGGGTCAGTACTGAGGGAGTGCAGCACTGTCGGAGGGTCAGTACTGAGGGAGTGCTGCACTGTCGGAGGGTCAGTACTGAGGGAGTGCTGCACTGTCGGAGGGTCAGTACTGAGGGAGTGCTGCACTGTCGGAGGGTCAGTACTGAGGGAGTGCTGCACTGTCGGAGGGTCAGTACTGAGGGAGTGCTGCACTGTCGGAGGGTCAGTACTGTGGGAGTGCTGCACTGTCGGAGGGTCAGTACTGAGGGAGTGCAGCACTGTCGGAGGGTCAGTACTGAGGGAGTGCTGCACTGTCGGAGGGTCAGTACTGAGGGAGTGCTGCACTGTCGGAGGGTCAGTACTGAGGGAGTGCTGCACTGTCGGAGGGTCAGTACTGAGGGAGTGCTGCACTGTCGGAGGGTCAATACTGAGGGAGTGCAGCACTGTCGGAGGGTCAGTACTGAGGGAGTGCTGCACTGTCGGAGGGTCAGTACTGAGGGAGTGCTGCACTGTCGGAGGGTCAGTACTGAGGGAGTGCTGCACTGTCGGAGGGTCAGTACTGAGGGAGTGCTGCACTGTCGGAGGGTCAATACTGAGGGAGTGCTGCCCTGTCTGAGGGTCCCATGGTCACTGTTGAATGAGCAGTGGGGGAGGGGAATTCACCCCGGTGTCCAGTGGCCCAACATTTATCCAGCAACCAACATCATTAAAAAACAGATGATCTGGTCATTTATCACATTACAGTTCATGAGATCTTCCTGTGCACAAATTGGCAGCTGTGTTTCCCACTATGCAACAGTGAGTACACTTCAACAGAAACATAAATCTGCTTTAGGTGCTGGAGGAGGCCCATTCAGCCCCTTCTCCGGCCTGTTACACGGGAACAGGAGGAGGCCCATTCAGCCCCTTCTCTAGCCTGTTACACAGGAACAGGAGGAGGCCCATTCAGCCCCTTCTCTGGCCTGTTACACAGGAACAGGAGGAGGCCCATTCAGCCCCTTCTCCAGCCTGTTACACAGGAACAGGAGGAGGCCCATTCAGCCCCTTCTCCGGCCTGTTACACAGGAACAGGAGGAGGCCCATTCAGCCCCTTCTCCAGCCTGTTACACAGGAACAGGAGGAGGCCCATTCAGCCCCTTCTCTAGCCTGTTACACAGGAACAGGAGGAGGCCCATTCAGCCCCTTCTCCAGCCTGTTACACAGGAACAGGAGGAGGACCATCCAGCCCCTTCTCCAGCCTGTTACACGGGAACAGGAGGAGGCCCATTCAGCCCCTTCTCCAGCCTGTTACACGGGAACAGGAGGAGGCCCATTCAGCCCCTTCTCCAGCCTGTTACACGGGAACAGGAGGAGGCCCATTCAGCCCCTTCTCCGGCCTGTTACACAGGAACAGGAGGAGGCCCATTCAGCCCCTTCTCCAGCCTGTTACACTGGAACAGGAGGAGGCCCATTCAGCCCCTTCTCCGGCCTGTTACACAGGAACAGGAGGAGGCCCATTCAGCCCCTTCTCTAGCCTGTTACACTGGAACAGGAGGAGGCCCATTCCAGCCCCTTCCCCAGCCTGTTACACGGGAACAGGAGGAGGCCCATTCAGCCCCTTCTCCAGCCTGTTACACAGGAACAGGAGGAGGCCCATTCAGCCCCTTCTCCAGCCTGTTACACAGGAACAGGAGGAGGCCCATTCAGCCCCTTCTCCAGCCTGTTAAACTGGAACAGGAGGAGGCCCATTCAGCCCCTTCTCCAGCCTGTTAAACTGGAACAGGAGGAGGCCCATTCAGCCCCTTCTCCAGCCTGTTACACTGGAACAGGAGGAGGCCCATTCAGCCCCTTCTCCGGCATGTTAAACTGGAACAGGTGGAGGCCCATTCAGCCCCTTCTCCGGCCTGTTACACAGGAACAGGAGGAGGCCCATTCAGCCCCTTCTCTAGCCTGTTACACGGGAACAGGAGGAGGCCCATTCAGCCCCTTCTCCGGTCTGTTACAAGGGAACAGGAGGAGGCCCATTCAGCCCCTTCTCCAGCCTGTTACAAGGGAACAGGAGGAGGCCCATTCAGCCCCTTCTCCAGCCTGTTACACAGGAACAGGAAGAGGCCCATTCAGCCCCTTCTCCGGCCTGTTACACTGGAACAGGAGGAGGCCCATTCAGCCCCTTCTCCAGCCTGTTACAATGGAACAGGAGGAGGCCCATTCAGCCCCTTCACCAGCCTGTTACACAGGAACAGGAGGAGGCCCATTCAGCCCCTTCTCCAGCCTGTTACACGGGAACAGGAGGAGGCCCATTCAGTCCCTTCTCCAGCCTGTTACACTGGAACAGGAGGAGGCCCATTCAGCCCCTTCTCCAGCCTGTTACACAGGAACAGAAGGAGGCCCATTCAGCCCCTTCTCCAGCCTGTTAAACTGGAACAGGAGGAGGCCCATTCAGCCCCTTCTCCGGCCTGTTACACAGGAACAGAAGGAGGCCCATTCAGCCTCTCCAACCTGTTTTGCCATTCAGTGGTATTACCTCTTTGCGATATGCTGAGGTGCAGAAAGACGCTGGCTAAATGGGAATTCTTTCCAGAGCAGTGGGGAGTGGAGTAGTTGAACCTGAAATAGTCTGATTTAACCCCTTCGATTTCCCCTTTTCTCTTCCAGTGCCAGATTACTCCATCACCTACTTCCCTGTTCGAGGTAAGGTCCCAGTTTCGTCTCACGAGTTTGGATTGAGGAGGGTTGCACGGGCAGGACGGTGTTTATGTGAGCTCTGACTGGCTGACCGGCCTTGTGTTTGTGTCTTCCCTTTCCTCCCGCTCCCTCCCCCCCTCCCCCGACAACCGCAGGCCGTTGCTCGCCGATGAGAATGCTATTGGCCGATCAGGGTCAGACCTGGAAGGAGGAGGTGATAAGCAAAGAGCAATGGACCAACGGAGATATGAGAAAGTCATGTGTGAGTATTGGGAGTCATCGGGTTTAAGGAGTTGATCGAGGAGCCACTGAAACCAGCGCGTGGCGCTGAGCCCCACACTCAGTGCCGTAGAGGCCCAGGCTCCATCTTCGGCCTAGTCCTCAGAAAGCCAACATCACACCCAGTGTGTGTTACTGAGACCCCACGCTCAGAGCAAGAAAGGCCCAGGCTCCATCTTCGGCCTAGTCCTCAGTTAGCCAATCTCACACTCGGTGTGTATTACTGAGACCCCACGCTCAGAGCAGGAGAGGCCCAGGCTCCATCTTCGGCCTAGTCCTCAGTTAGCCAATCTCACACCCAGTGTGTGTTACTGAGACCCCACGCTCAGAGCAGGAAAGGCCCAGGCTCCATCTTCGGCCTAGTCCTCAGTTAGCCAATCTCACACGCGGTGTGTGTTACTGAGACCCATGCTCAGAGCAGGAGAGGCCCAGGCTCCTTCCTCCTCATTATGTAGTGTCCTCCTCACTTTCCGATCGGCTGTACCAAGGCGAGACCTTGTGAGAGTTGGTGACTAATTGTGTGAGCTTTGGTTTGGGGGGCGGGGGAGGAGGGCAGGGATCAAAACAAACTTACAGAGATACATTCAACCAAGCCTGTCCCCCATTCTCCTCCCCTACCAAAGTCGGGCCTACACGTGACTCCAGACCAACGCCAGGCGATTGACTCTGAACCGGCCTCTGAAGGGATCCAGTTGGTTGTATTGTCTGCCAATGGGACAAATGATGATGGTCAATGAGGTCCCAGTACCCCGACAACCCAACAACAAATCTGACAACAAAGAGGGCCCAAGGGTTAAAGGTTGGTTGCAAACGAGCGTTGGGCATAAAATATCCCACTTTTTCGGCCAATAATGCATTTCCCCCATCCTCTTCCTTTCAGGCATTTGGCCAACTGCCCAAGTTCCAAGATGGTGACTTTGTGCTGGTCCAGTCCAACACCATCCTCCGGTACCTTGGCCGCCAACACAGTAAGTACATGGCTGAATCTGACAGCAACCCTGCATCAATACATACACTAATACCCGACTGGCTGAAGCCTGAGGCCTACCCAGCTGGCTGAAACTTGAGGCCTGTTGTTCCTGGCTGGCTGACGCCTGAGGTCTACTGTTGCCAAGTGGCTGAAGCCTGAGGCCTACCTACCTGGCTGAAGCCTAATGCCTACTGTTCCCAGCTGGATGAAGCCTGAGGCCTGCCCACCGGGCCAAAGCTACTGGTCTGCTGTTCCCAATGAGCTGAAGCCTGATGTATATTGTTGCCAACTGGCTGAAGCCTGAGAGGCCTACCCAGCTGGCTGAAGGCTGAGGCCTACTGTTCCCAAATGGCTGAAGCCTGAGGTCTAACCAACTGGCCATAGCTACTGGTGGACTGTTTCTAATGGGCTGAAGCCTGAGGCCTACACATCCTAACTGGCAGAAACCTGAGGCCTACCCAGCTGGCTGAAGCCTGAGGCTACTGTTTCTGAATGGCTGAAACCTGAGGCCGACTGTGACTAACTGGCTAAAGCCGGAAGCCAACAGACTGGTTAAAGCCTGTGGCCTCCAGATCCAGGCCGGCGGAAGAACGTGGCCTACTGCAGCTGAGTGTTCCATAACCAAATCTCACGTATGATGAACAGTCTGATATTTTTGTTTGCTCAAGATTTGTACGGAAAGGATATTAAAGAGGCCACATTGATCGACATGGTGAATGACGGAGCTGAGGATCTACGCATTAAGTACAGCATACTCATCTTCAAAGAATATGTGAGTCACCAACGAAGGTTTTATAGGAAATTTTATCCTGAGGTGAGGAAGGGCACAGAAAAAGAAAGGAGTGGAAGATAATTTAGACATTAGATGCTGCAGAACCCTGATCTGCACAAACTGTTCAGTTCACGCATCGCAGCGCAGGACATCAACAGGCCGTGCAGGGAGTGCAGCAGAGATTTACCACAATGTTAAATTGTTCAGTACGGACGCTCCAACAGTGCAGCACTCCCTCAGTACTCACCCTCCGACAGTGCAGCACTCCCTCAGTACTGACCCTCCGACAGTGCAGCACTCCCTCAGTACTGACATTCCGACAGTGCAGCACTCCCTCAGTACTCACCCTCCGACAGTGCAGCACTCCCTCAGTACTGACACTCCGACAGTGCAGCACTCCCTCAGTACTGACCCTCCGACAGTGCAGCACTCCCTCAGTACTGACCATCCGACAGTGCAGCACTCCCTCAGTACTCACCCTCCGACAGTGCAGCACTCCCTCAGTACTGACCCTCCGACAGTGCAGCACTCCCTCAGTACTCACCCTCCAACAGTGCAGCACTCCCTCAGTACTGACCGCCCGACAGTGCAGCCCTCCCTCAGTACTGACCCTCCGACAGTGCAGCACTCCCTCAGTACTCACCCTCCAACAGTGCAGCACTCCCTCAGTACTGACCGCCCGACAGTGCAGCCCTCCCTCAGTACTGACCCTCCGACAGTGCAGCACTCCCTCAGTACTCACCCTCCAACAGTGCAGCACTCCCTCAGTACTGACCCTCCGACTGTGCAGCACTCCCTCAGGACTGACCCTCTGACCTTCATCTTTTCAATTTCCCACAGGAAACTGGGAAGGAAGCTTTCATCAAAAGTATCCCAGCAGAACTGAAACCCTTCGAAGATCTCCTGGCAAAAAACAATGGAGGGAAGGACTTCCTCGTGGGAAATAAGGTCGGATACACAATCTTAACTCTATCTAACCCCGTACTGTATCTGTCTGGGGAGAAATCGATGCTGACACTGGGTATAAAGTGGGGGTGGGACACACTGTCAGGGTAATGTTCAGGGAGCTCGACACTGTATCTAACCCGTACTGTACCTGTCCTGGGAGCACTCGATACTGACACTGGGTATAAAGTGGGGGGGACACACTGTCAGGGTAATGTAGAGGGAGCTCTACACTGTATCTAACCCGTGCTGTACCTGTCCTGGGAGCACTCGATGCTGACACTGGGTATAAAGTGAGGGGACACACTGTCAGGGTAATGTAAAGGGAGCTCTACACTGTATCTAACCCGTACTGTACCTGCCCTGGGAGCACTCGATACTGACACTGGGTACAAAGTGGGGGGGACACAATGTCAGGGTAATGTAAAGGGAGCTCTACACTGTATCTAACCCGTACTGTACCTGTCCTGGGAGCACTCGATGCTGACACTGGGTATAAGGTGGGGGGGACACACTGTCAGGGTAATGTAGAGGGAGCTCTACACTGTATCTAACCCGTACTGTATCTGTCTGGGGAGCAATCGATGCTGACACTGGGTATAAAGTGGGGGACACACTGTCAGGGTAATGTAAAGGGAGCTCTACACTGTATCTAACCCGTACTGTACCTGCCCTGGGAGCACTCGATACTGACACTGGGTATAAAGTGGGGGGGACACACTGTCAGGGTAATGTAGAGGGAGCTCTACACTGTATCTAACCCGTACTGTACCTGCCCTGGGAGCACTCGATACTGACACTGGGTATAAAGTGGGGGGGACACACTGTCAGGGTAATGTAAAGGGAGCTCTACACTGTATCTAACACTGTGCACTGTGAGTGCTCTATACCGACTCTCACTCACTTTCCTCTCTCTCTCTGCAGATCTCTTATGCTGATTATAATCTGGTCGATATGCTTTCTAACCTTGAGGTGCTGTCTCCGGGTTGCCTGAAGGGCACTCCCCTGCTCAAGGCCTACGTGGATCGCATCATCTCTAGGCCTAAACTCAAGGCCTACCTGGAATCTGATGCCCACAAGAAGGTCCCCATCAATGGCAACGGCAAGCAGTGAACAAGGGGATGAGTGGGCGGGAGTGGAGAGGCCATGGCAGAGACAGGGCACATAGAGCTAGGCCCAGATAGGCCTCAGGACCTTTCACTCTCTCCGCACCGCACTGCGCAAGCATGGCATCGCGATGGTTGTCACGGTTACTCGAGTTTGAAATAAAGCAGCCCCTTCTGTAAACCTTTCTGTTGTCAAGCGTTTTATTGTTTTGTCTTCTCTCCTTCTCTCTCCCTATCTCTCTCACAGGCCGTGTTTCCCTCAAACACACCTCACTCCCACCTCACTCCCGTATGGACTCCACAGTATCCCATACCCTCACTCAAGGATCCATTCCTCGCTCACAAAGTTGTTCAGTACAAGGTGTATGTGTGGGTCTGTTCTCTATAATACACACAAGGCACGGTCCCAGCCTCCACAACACTCCCTATCTTTGTAACCTCCTCCAGCCTCTGCAACACTCCCTATCTCTGTAACCTCCTCCAGCCTCTCCAACACTCCCTATCACTGTAAACCCCACCAGCTTCTACAACCCTCCCTATGTCTGTAACCTCCTCCAGCCCCAAAACCCTCACCAGCTCTGTAACCTCCTCCAGCCCCTACAACCTTCCCAATCACTGTAACCTCCTCCAGCTTCTACAACCCTCCCTATCTGTGTAACCTCATCTAGCCCTTACAACCCTCCCTATCTTTATAACCTCCTCCAGCCTCTACAACACTCCCCACCTTTGTAACCTCCTCCAGCCTCAACAAACCTCCCTATCTCTGTAACCTCCTCCAGCCCTGACAACGCTCCCTATCTCTGTAACCTCCTCCAGCCTCTACAACCCTCCCTATCTCTGTAACCTCCTCCAGCCCCTACAATCGTCCCTAACTCTGTAACCTCCTCCAGCATCTAAAACCCTCCCTATCTCTGTAACCTCCTGCAGCCCCTACAATCCTCCCTAACTCTGTAACCTCCTCCAGCCCCGACAACCTTCCCTATCTCTGTAACCTTCTCCAGCCTCTACAACCCTCCCTATCTCTGTAACCTCCTCCAGACCCGACAACCCTCCCTATCTGTGTAAACACCTCCAGCCCCTACAATCCTCCCTATCTCTGTAACCTCCTCCAGCCCCTACAATCCTCCCTAACTCAGTAACCTCCTCCAGCATCTACAACCCTCCCTATCTCTGTAACCTCCTCCAGCCCCTACAATCCTCCCTAACTCTGTAACCTCCTCCAGCCCCTACAATCCTCCCTATCTCTGTAACCTCCTCCAGCCTCTACAACCCTCCCTATCTCTGTAACCTCCTCCAGTCCCTGCAACCCTCCGAGATCTCTGTGCTCCTCCAATTCCAGCCTCTTGAGCATCCCCCGATTTTAATCTCTCCACCATTGGCGGCCGTGCCTTCAGCTGCCTGGGCCCTAAGCTCTGGAATTCCCTCCCTAAACCTCTCCGTCTCTCTCTTTCCTCCTTTCAGATGCTGCTTAAAACCTGCCTCTTTGATCGAGCTTTTAGTCACCTGTCCCGAATATCTCCTGATGTGGCTCGGGATCAAATATTCTTTGGATAACCACTCCTGTGAAGTACCTCGGGACATTTTACTACATTAAAGGCGCTATATAAATGCAAGTCATTTTCTTGTTCGTGATAATACGGACAGGGGGCTCAATAGGATAGAATTAGAATTAGAATATTACAGCGCAGTACAGGCCCTTCGGCCCTCGATGTTCAGAAAATCAAATGTAGAATTCATTTTGCCTTTGAAATACCAAAGATAGTTGATTATAGGCCCCCTAACACTAGTTGTAGTGTAGGGCAGTGTATAAATCAGGAAATTAGCAGTGCATGTAAGAAGGGTAATACAGTAATCCTGGGTACTTTAATCTTCAGACAACCTGGGTAAACCACATTTGCAGTAATACTGTGGAGGGCGAGCACATTGAAAGTATACAAGATAATTTTTCAGATCAGTATCTCTGGGAACAAACTAGATTACAGTCTATTTTAGGTCTAGCATTGTGCAATGAAAAAGGGTTAACTAATAACCTTGGAGGCGAGTAGTCTCCAGGGAAGAGTGATCATAATATGGCAGCATATCATGTTGAGTTTGAGATGATTCAGTTAAGTCAGAAACTAGGGTCTTCAATCTGAGGCAAACAGCACAGGTATGAGGGCTGAGGTGTTTATGGTAGTTTGGGAAAAAACACATTTAAAGATATGATGGGTGATAAGCCATGGCTAGCATTTAATGAATTAATTCCTCTTTTGCGTCAGTCTGTGTATATATTATGAGGTGGAATGCATCACAAGCTGGTGTCGACTTTATAATGGTGATAGCCAATGCATTGCAGAACCTCAACACCAGTAATTTTGCATCACTGTCCGTCAGGAGTGCAGAATAGAGCACAAAAAAACACAGCAAAATCTAGAAAAACAATGGGGAGAGCAGGAAGATTTCTAAAAGACACTCCACAAGGTGAGTTCAAACTTTCTTTGATTGAGACACAGAGCAGAAGCTCGATACACACACACACACACACACACACACACACTGTCAGGGTAATGTAGAGGGAGCTCTACACTGTATCTAACTCGTACTGTAACTGTCCTGGGAGCACTCGACGCTGACACTGGGTATAAAGTGGGGGGGACACACTGTCAGGGTAATGTAGAGGGAGCTCTACACTGTATCTAACCCGTGCTGTACCTGTCCTGGGAGCACTCGATGCTGACACTGGGTATAAAGTGCGGGGGACACACTGTCAGGGTAATGTAGAGGGAGCTCTACACTGTATCTAACCCGTGCTGTACCTGTCCTGGGAGCACTCGATGATGACACTGGGTATAAAGTGGGGGGGACACACTGTCAGAGTAATGTAGAGGGAGCTCTACACTGTATCTAACCCGTGCTGTACCTGTCCTGGGAGCACTCGATGCTGACACTGGGTATAAAGTGGGGGGGGGGACACACTGTCAGGGTAATGTAGAGGGAGCTCTACACTGTATCTAACCCGTGCTGTACCTGTCCTGGGAGCACTCGATGCTGACACTGGGTATAAAGTGGGGGGGGACAGTGTCAGGGTAATGTAGAGGAAAACTCCATCACCTCATGCTTCTGAATTTTCTCTTACAGATCACCCAGTTGAAAATTGCCAGCAATCCATTTACCAAGTGATTCAGGAATGGAGATCCAGATGATTGGTCGGTCGATATTGATACGATTATATTAATAGCAGAGCATTAATAGGAGGTTATTAATTTGGAGGTTATTAATAGGGACTTTCTCTTCCATTAGTTTTCCTGGGAGATGGCTGAATATTGCCCTGGTGTAGTGGGAAGGAGTACAGTTTGAAAGTTAACACTACAGACTCACAGCAGTTGGGGGATATTTCTAAAGAATGGGTTATATAAACAAAGTGATTGATGAAAACGCTACATCATCAGGGTGCGCCGCGGTGCGCACACGGTCTCAGGCCCTCTGCGCAGGCAGAGATTCCAATTGTGCACATGGATTGTGCTAATTCATGGCTTGTTCCTTAGCAACTGCCCCTCCTCCGCTCCTCAAAGTGAGGAATTCTGCACTTGTGCCAATTCTGGCCTGACTGCCAGGTTGTCAAACCGCTTTGCCGGGGGCAAAGGGTGCAATCTCTGTCTCTCTCTCCTCTAACACGCTTGGCCACATTTGCACAGTTGGAAGAAAGCGTTTGCCTGCAAAGAACCTTCCGGAATTCTGTCGCAGGTCTTTTCTGTCTTTGCTTCACTTTTGAGTTTTTGTCAATCAGTAAGTTTGAGCTGAATACGATCTGGTTTGTTTTGTGTTTGAGTGAGTGACGAACAGGATTTCAAACTTTGCAAATTCTTTTGCAAGACTTTCTCGGCCTTGTTGATCGAAGTTTAAAAAAGTTTCATTCAGTGTTCTCTTACCCCATTCCCTCACCCTCTCTCTCTGTCTGCCCCTCGCTATCTTTCCTAACCTCTCTCTATTCCTTCCCCCTCCTTCCCCCTCTTTTCCCCTACTTCCCCCTCTCTCTTCCTCCTCTCTCTTCCACCCCTCTCCTTCCCCCTCTCTCTTCCACCCCTCCTTCTCCCTCTCTCTTCCCCCTCTCTCTTCCCCCCCTCTTCTTCCCCCTCTCTCTTCCCCCCTCCTTCCCCCTCTCTCTTCCCCCCCTCCTTCCCTCTCCCTCTTCCCCCCTCCCTCTTCTCCCCTTCTTCCCTGTCTCTCTTCCCCCCTCCCTCTACCCCCCCGCCTCTTCCCTCCCCCTCTTTCTATCCTCCCCCCCTCCCCCTCTCCCTCCACCTCTCTCTTTCTACCCCTCTCTGTCTCTCCTTTCTCTCTCTACATCCTCCCTTTCTACCACTCCTTCCCTCTCTGTTCCCCCATGTCTGTATCCTCCCTCCCTCTCCGTTTCACCTCTCTATCTCTCCTTTCCCCCCTCTCTACTCCTTCCTCCCTCTCTACCCCTCCTTCCCTCTCTATCCTGCCTCTCTCTATCTCTCCTTTACCTTCTCTCTACTCCTTCCTCCCTCTCCACCCCTCTTTCCCTCTCTCTCTGTCTCTCCTTTCCCCTCTCTACCCCTCCTGCCCTCTCTCTCTTCACCCTCTCCCCATCCTCCCTCTTTCCCTCCCTTCCCCCTATTTCTCCTTTCCCCTCTCTCACTCTCTCCCACCCTCTCAACTTCTCCCTCTCCCCCTCACTCCCTCCCTCTCTCCCCCTCTGCTGCTCCCTTCCCTTCTGCTCTCTTCCCCTTCCCGTCACACTCTGCCTCTCTCAATCTTCCCCCTCTCAACCCTCTCTCTGCCCCCTCACTCTCTCTGCCTCCCTCAATCTTCCCCGCACCCCCCTTCTCTCTCTTCCCCCATTCTCTTCCTCTTTTTTCCTCAGGAGAGATGGAGAGGAAAGGTGTTGAACCGATTTTAACCCTTGGTTTCCCCTTTTTCTCTTCCAGTGTCGAATTACACCATCACCTACTTCCGGGTCCGAGGTAAGGTCCCATTTAGCCTCACGGATTTGAGTGGATGGGGTTTGGCATAGAGTGGGGGCAGCGATGAAGGAGTGGGGTGGGTTGCGTGGGTTGGGTTTGAGGGGAGGGGCGGATTCTCTGAGCTCTGATTGACTGATGGACCATGTGTTTGTGTTTCACCCTTGCCCCACTCCCTCCCGCCTGCCCATCAGGCCGTTGCTCGGCGATGAGAATGCTGTTGGCCGATCAAAGCCAGACCTGGAAAGAGGAGGAGATAACAATGGAGCAATGGACAGACGGAGCCTTAAAGAAATCATGTGTGAGTGGGGACGCGGAGCAGCGGAGTTATTGCGTTTCAGGATCTAATTGTGCACCGGCAAATCCGCACCCCGCCACCCCCACCTTCACGCTGCACACACACAGCAGGAAAGGCCCAGGCTCCAATCCCCGGCCTAGTGCTAAGTTGGCCAATCTCAATCCCGGTCTGGTACTGAGCTCCATCCCCAGACCCCACCCCTGTCACAGCTCATCCGCTGCTGAAACCCTCATCCCTGCCTCGGTCACCTCCAGACTTGAGTATTCCAACACTCTCCTGGCTGCTCTCCCACATTCTACCCTCCGTAAACTTCAGATCATCCGAAACTCTGCTGCCCCCCCTGCCCCGTGTCCGAACTCACAGCGAGTCCCGTTCACCCCTCACCCCCTGTGCTCACTGACCCACACTGACTCCCACTCTGGCCCATATAGTACTACCTATCTCTGTAACCTCCTCCATGCCCTACAACACTCCCTATCTCTGTAACCTCCTCCAGTCCCGACAACACTCCCTATCTCTGTAACCTCCTCCATGCCCTACACATCTCCCTATCTCTGTAACCTCCTCCATCCCCTACAACCCTCCCTATCTCCGTAACCTCCTCCAGTCCCTACAACCCTCCCTATCTCTGTAACCTCCTCCAGCCCCTACAACCCTCCCTATCTCTGTAACCTCCTCCAGTCCCTACAACCCTCCCTATCTCTGTAACCTCCTCCAGCCCCTACAACCCTCCCTATCTCTGTAACCTCCTCCAGTCCCTACAACCCTCCCTATCTCTGTAACCTCCTCCAGCCCCTACAACCCTCCGAGATCTCTGCGCTCCTCCAATTCCGGCCTCTTGAGCATCCCCCGATTTTAATTGCTCCACCATTCCCGGCCGTGCCTTCAGCTGCCTGGGCCCTAAGCTCTGGAATTCCCTCCCTAAACCTCTCCGCCTCTCTCTCTCTCCTCCTTTAAGATGCTCCTTAAAACATCCCTCTTTGACCCAGCTTTTGGTCACCTCTCCCGAATATCTCCTTATGCGGCTTGGTGTCAGATGTTTTTCATAATGCTCCTGTGAAGTGCTTTGGGACGTTTTATTTAAAGGTGCTATTTAAACACTTGTTGTTGTTGTTGTTGTTGTAAGGCCATCATCCCTCTCAGGACAGTCAATGATCTCCCAACAACAAATCCGACAAAGAATAGGGCCCGAAACTGGTGGTTGCAAATGGTGGGTGTAAAACGTCCCAATTCTTTAGCCAAAAACACATTTAACCAACACCACCAACACCTTCCTTTCAGCTTTTCGGCCAACTGCCCAAATTCCAAGATGGCGACTTCGTGCTGTACCAATCCAACGCCATCCTCCGTTACCTGGGCCGCAAACACAGTAAGTATGTGGAAAAATCTGCGCACTTCATGAACCTAATCTACAGGCCTAGAATATAACCCTGGATCAATATACATACTAATATATAGCCTGAGGCCTACCCTACGGGCTGAACCCTGAGGCCTACCCAACGGGTTGAAGGCTGAGACCTACCATACTGGCTGAAGTCTGTGGCCAATCCGACTGGCGACAGCCTGCGGCCTACTGTTCCAGACTGGCAGAAGCCTGACACCCATCCAGCTGGCTGAAGGCCAAGGCCGACTGATCCCAACTGGTTGACATCTACGGCCTGTTCAACGGCCTGAAGCCTGTGGCCTACTGTTTCAGCTTGGGTGAAGCCTGTGGCCTACTATTCATGACTGGCTGGAGTCTGGGGCCTACGGGACTGGCTGAACCCTGCAGTATACATGTCGGGCTGCGGCTTGAGGCCGACTGCTGGTCTCTGTTGTTCAATTCAATTCTCCCATCAGTGAGGCACCCATTTTGGCATTTTTGTTTGTTCAAGACTTGTACGGGAAGGACGTTAAAGAGGCCTCGCTGATCGACATGGTGAACGATGGAGTTGAGGATCTACGTATAAAATACATAATGTTCATCTACAGAGAATACGTGAGTTGTACTTAGCAACAAAAGTTCCAAGGGAATCTTTCTCTCAAGCTGGGTGGTGGCTGGAATATAAAGGAGTTGACGTTACATTATAGTTTATATAACATTCCAAGTAACGATGTTCTGTTCAGGACACCACATATCAAGAAGGATATACTGTCTGAGCTTGGGGTTGGAAGTACAGATTCAAGGACTGAAAGGGTTAAATGATGAGGCCGGGTGACAGACGAAGCTTGTATTCCCTCGCCTTTAGAAGACAAAGGGATGATCTAATCGAGGCGTTGAAGATGATTAAAGGAATTGATAGGTTCGATAGAGAGAGAGACTATTTCCGGAAGTGCGGGGGACGGTGGGGGAGTGCGGAACCGGGGGGGCAGAACGTAAAAAGGAGAGCCAGGCTGTTCAGGGGTGATGTCAGGAAGGACCTCTTAACACAACACAAGGGGGAGTGGAATCTGGAACTGCAGCACTCCCTCAGTACTGACCCTCCGACAGTGCAGCACTCCCTCAGTACTGACCCTCCGACATGCAGCACTCCCTCAGTACTGACTCTCTGACAGTGCAGCACTCCCTCAGTACTGACCCTCCGACATGCAGCACTCCCTCAGTACTGACTCTCTGACAGTGCAGCACTCCCTCAGTACTGACCCTCCGACAGTGCAGCACTCCCTCAGTACTGACCCTCCGACAGTGCAGCACTCCCTCAGTACTGACCCTCCGACAGTGCAGCACTCCCTCAGTACTGACCCTCCGACAGTGAAGCACTCCCTCAGTACTGACCCTCCGACAGTGCAGCACTCCTTCAGTACTGACCCTCCCACAGTGCAGCACTCCCTCAGTACTGACTCTCTGACAGTGCAGCACTCCCTCAGTACTGACCCTCCGACAGTGAAGCACTCCCTCAGTACTGACCCTCCGACATGCAGCACTCCCTCAGTACTGACTCTCTGACAGTGCAGCACTCCCTCAGTACTGACCCTCCGACAGTGCAGCACTCCCTCAGTACTGACTCTCTGACAGTGCAGCACTCCCTCAGTACTGACCCTCCGACATGCAGCACTCCCTCAGTACTGACCCTCCCACAGTGCAGCACTCCCTCAGTACTGACCCTCCGACATGCAGCACTCCCTCAGTACTGACTCTCTGACAGTGCAGCACTCCCTCAGTACTGACCCTCCGACAGTGCAGCACTCCCTCAGTGCTGACTCTCTGACAGTGCAGCACTCCCTCAGTACTGACCCTCCGACATGCAGCACTCCCTCAGTACTGACCCTCCCACAGTGCAGCACTCCCTCAGTACTGACCCTCCGACAGTGCAGCACTCCCTCAGTACTGACCCTCTGACAGTGCAGCACTCCCTCAGTGCTGACCCTCCGACATGCAGCACTCCCTCAGTACTGACTCTCCCACAGTGCAGCACTCCCTCAGTACTGACCCTCCGACAGTGCAGCACTCCCTCAGTACTGACTCTCTGACTGTGCAGCACTCCCTCAGTACTGACCCTCCGACAGTGAAGCACTCCCTCAGTACTGACCCTCCGACCTTGCAGCACTCCTTCAGTACTGACCCTCCGACAGTACAGCACTCCCTCAGTACTGACACTCTGACAGTGCAGCACTCCCTCAGTACTGACCCTCCGACAGTGCAGCACTCCCTCAGTACTGACCCTCCGACAGTGCAGCACTCCCTCAGTACTGATCCCCGGACACTGCAGCACTCCCTCAGTACTGACCCTCCGACAGTGCAGCACTCCCTCAGTACTGACCCTCCGACAGTGCAGCACTCCCTCAGTACTGACCCTCCGACAGTGCAGCACTCCCTCAGTACTGACCCTCCGACAGTGCAGCACTCCCTCAGTACTGACCCTCCGACAGTGCAGCGCTCCCTCAGTACTGACCCTCCGACAGTGCAGCACTCCCTCAGTACTGACCCTCCGACAGTGCAACACTCCCTCAGTACTGACCCTCCGACAGTGCAGCACTCCCCCAGTACTGACCCTCCGACAGTGCAGCACTCCCTCAGTACTGACCCTCCGACAGTGCAGCACTCCCTCAGTACTGACCCACCGACAGTGCAGCACTCCCCCAGTACTGACCCTCCGACAGTGCAGCACTCCCTCAGTACTGACCATCTGACAGTGCAGCACTCCCTTAGTACTGACCCTCCGACAGTGCAGCACTCCCTCAGTGCTGACCCTCCGACAGTGCAGCACTCCCTCAGTACTGACCCTCCGACAGTGCAGCACTCCCTCAGTACTGACCCTCCGACAGTGCAGCACTCCCCCAGTACTGACCATCTGACAGTGCAGCACTCCCTCAGTACTGACCCTCCAACAGTGCTGCACTCCCTCAGTACTGACCCTCCGACAGTGCAGCGCTCCCTCAATACTGACCCTCTGACATGCAGCACTCCCTCAGTACTGACCCTCCGACAGTTCTGCACTCCCTCAGTACTGACCCTCCGACAGTGCAGCGCTCCCTCAGTACTGACCCTCCGACAGTGCTGCACTCCCTCAGTATTGACCATCTGACAGTGCAGCACTCCCTCAGTACTGACCCTCCGACAGTGCTGCACTCCCTCAGTACTGACCATCTGACAGTGCAGCACTCCCTCAGTACTGACCCTCCGACAGTGCTGCACACCCTCAGTACTGGCCCTCCGACAGTGCAGCGCTCCCTCAATACTGACCCTCTGACAGTGCAGCACTCCCTCAGTACTGACCCTCTGACAGTGCAGCACTCCCTCAGTACTGACCCTCCGACAGTGCAGCACTCCCTCATACTGAACCTCCGACAGTGCAGCACTCCCTCAGTACTGACACTCTGACAGTGCAGCACTCCCTCAGTACTGACCCTCCGACAGTGCAGCACTCCCTCAGTACTGACCCTCCGACAGTGCAGCACTGCCTCAGTACTGACCCTCCGACAGTGCAGCACTCCCTCAGTACTGACCCTTCGACAGTGCAGCGCTCCCTCAGTACTGACCCTCTGACAGTGCAGCACTCCCTCAGTACTGACCCTCTGACCGTGCAGCACTCCCTCAGTACTGACTCTCTGACAGTGCAGCACTCCCTCTGTACTGACCCTCCGACAGTGCAGCACTCCCTCAGTACTGACCCTCTGACAGTGCAGCACTCCCTCAGTACTGACCCTCTGACAGTGCAGCACTCCCTCAGCACTGACCCTCCGACAGTGCAGCACACCCTCAGTACTGACCCTCCGACAGTGCAGCACTCCCTCAGTACTGACCCTCCGACAGTGCAGCACTCCCTCAGTACTGACCCTCCGACAGTTGTGCACTCCCTCAGTACTGACCCTCCGACAGTGCAGCGCTCCCTCAGTACTGACCCTCCGACAGTGCTGCACTCCCTCAGTATTGGCCATCTGACAGTGCAGCACTCCCTCAGTACTGACCCTCCGACAGTGCTGCACTCCCTCAGTACTGACCCTCCGACAGTGCAGCACTCCCCCAGTACTGACCCTCCGACAGTGCAGCACTCCCTCAGTACTGACCCTCCGACAGTGCAGCACTCCCTCAGTACTGACCCACCGACAGTGCAGCACTCCCCCAGTACTGACCCTCCGACAGTGCTGCACTCCCTCAGTACTGACCATCTGACAGTGCAGCACTCCCTCAGTACTGACCCTCCGACAGTGCTGCACACCCTCAGTACTGGCCCTCCGACAGTGCAGCGCTCCCTCAATACTGACCCTCTGACAGTGCAGCACTCCCTCAGCACTGACCCTCTGACAGTGCAGCACTCCCTCAGTACTGACCCTCCGACAGTGCAGCACTCCCTCATACTGAACCTCCGACAGTGCAGCACTCCCTCAGTACTGACACTCTGACAGTGCAGCACTCCCTCAGTACTGACCCTCCGACAGTGCAGCACTCCCTCAGTACTGACCCTCCGACAGTGCAGCACTGCCTCAGTACTGACCCTCCGACAGTGCAGCACTCCCTCAGTACTGACCCTTCGACAGTGCAGCGCTCCCTCAGTACTGACCCTCTGACAGTGCAGCACTCCCTCAGTACTGACCCTCTGACAGTGCAGCACTCCCTCAGTACTGACTCTCTGACAGTGCAGCACTCCCTCTGTACTGACCCTCCGACAGTGCAGCACTCCCTCAGTACTGACCCTCTGACAGTGCAGCACTCCCTCAGTACTGACCCTCCGACAGTGCAGCACACCCTCAGTACTGACCCTCCGACAGTGCAGCACTCCCTCAGTACTGACCCTCCGACAGTGCAGCACTCCCTCAGTACTGACCATCCGACAGTGCAGTGCTCCCTCAGTACTAACCCTGACACAGTGCAGCACTCCCTCAGTACTGACTCTCCGACAGTGCAGCACTCTCTCAGTACTGACTCTCTGACAGTGCAGCACTCCCTCAGTACTGACCCTCCGACTGTGCAGCACTCCCTCAGGACTGACCCTCTGACCTTCATCTTTTCAATTTCTCACAGGATACTGGGAAGGAAGCTTTCATCAAAAGCATCCCAGCAGAACTGAAACCCTTCGAAGATCTCCTGGCAAAAAATAATGGCGGGAAGGACTTCCTCGTGGGAAATAAGGTCGGACGCACAATCTTAACTCTATCTAACCCCGTACTGTATCTGTCTGAGGAGCAATCAATGCTGACACTGGTTATAAAGTGGGGGGGGGACACACTGTCAGAGTAATGTCGAGGGAGCTCTACACTGTATCTAACCCCGTACTGTACCTGTCCTGGGAGCACTCGATGCTGACACTGGGTATAAAGTGGGGGGGGGACACTGTCAGGGTAATGTAGAGGGAGCTCTACACTGTATCTAACCCGTACTGTACCTGTCCTGGGAGCACTCGATGCTGACACTGGGTATAAAGTGGGGGACACACTGTCAGGGTAATGTAGAGGGAGCTCTACACTGTATCTAACCCGTACTGTACCTGTCCTGGGAGCACTCGATGCTGACACTGGGTATAAAGTGGAGGACACACTGTCAGGGTAATGTAGAGGGAGCTCTACACTGTATCTAACCCGTACTGTACCTGTCCTGGGAGCACTCGATGCTGACACTGGGTATAAAGTGGGGGGGACACACTGTCAGGGTAATGTAGAGGGAGCTCTACACTGTATCTAACCCGTACTGTACCTGTCCTGGGAGCACTCGATGCTGACACTGGGTATAAAGTGGGGGGGACACACTGTCAGGGTAATGTAGAGGGAGCTCTACACTGTATCTAACCCGTACTGTACCTGTCCTGGGAGCACTCGATGCTGACACTGGGTATAAAGTGGGGGGGACACACTGTCAGGGTAATGTAGAGGGAGCTCTACACTGTATCTAACCCGTACTGTACCTGTCCTGGGAGCACTCGATGCTGACACTGGGTATAAAGTGGGGGGGACACACTGTCAGGGTAATGTAGAGGGAGCTCTACACTGTATCTAACCCGTACTGTACCTGTCCTGGGAGCACTCGATGCTGACACTGGGTATAAAGTGGGGGGGACACACTGTCAGGGTAATGTAGAGGGAGCTCTACACTGTATCTAACCCGTACTGTACCTGTCCTGGGAGCACTCGATGCTGACACTGGGTATAAAGTGGGGGGGACACACTGTCAGGGTAATGTAGAGGGAGCTCTACACTGTATCTAACCCGTACTGTACCTGTCCTGGGAGCACTCGATGCTGACACTGGGTATAAAGTGGGGGGGACACACTGTCAGGGTAATGTAGAGGGAGCTCTACACTGTATCTAACCCGTACTGTACCTGTCCTGGGAGCACTCGATGCTGACACTGGGTATAAAGTGGGGGACACACTGTCAGGGTAATGTAGAGGGAGCTCTACACTGTATCTAACCCGTACTGTACCTGTCCTGGGAGCACTCGATGCTGACACTGGGTATAAAGTGGGGGGGACACACTGTCAGGGTAATGTAGAGGGAGCTCTACACTGTATCTAACCCGTACTGTACCTGTCCTGGGAGCACTCGATGCTGACACTGGGTATAAAGTGGGGGACACACTGTCAGGGTAATGTAGAGGGAGCTCTACACTGTATCTAACCCGTACTGTACCTGTCCTGGGAGCACTCGATGCTGACACTGGGTATAAAGTGGAGGACACACTGTCAGGGTAATGTAGAGGGAGCTCTACACTGTATCTAACCCGTACTGTACCTGTCCTGGGAGCACTCGATGCTGACACTGGGTATAAAGTGGGGGGGACACACTGTCAGGGTAATGTAGAGGGAGCTCTACACTGTATCTAACCCGTACTGTACCTGTCCTGGGAGCACTCGATGCTGACACTGGGTATAAAGTGGGGGGGACACACTGTCAGGGTAATGTAGAGGGAGCTCTACACTGTATCTAACCCGTACTGTACCTGTCCTGGGAGCACTCGATACTGACACTGGGTATAAAGTGGGGGGGACACACTGTCAGGGTAATGTAGAGGGAGCTCTACACTGTATCTAACCCGTACTGTACCTGTCCTGGGAGCACTCGATGCTGACACTGGGTATAAAGTGGGGGGGACACACTGTCAGGGTAATGTAGAGGGAGCTCTACACTGTATCTAACCCGTACTGTACCTGTCCTGGGAGCACTCGATGCTGACACTGGGTATAAAGTGGGGGAGGACACACTGTCAGGGTAATGTAGAGGGAGCTCCGCACTGTATCTAACCCGTACTGTACCTGTCCTGGGAGCACTCGATACTGACACTGGGTATAAAGTGGGGGGGACACACTGTCAGGGTAATGTAGAGGGAGCTCTACACTGTATCTAACCCGTACTGTACCTGTCCTGGGAGCACTCGATGCTGACACTGGGTATAAAGTGGGGGAGGACACACTGTCAGGGTAATGTAGAGGGAGCTCCGCACTGTATCTAACCCGTACTGTACCTGTCCTGGGAGCACTCGATACTGACACTGGGTATAAAGTGGAGGGGACACACTGTCAGGGTAATGTAGAGTGAGCTCTACACTGTATCTAACCCGTACTGTACCTGTCCTGGGAGCACTCGATGCTGACACTGGGTATAAAGTGGGGGGGACACACTGTCAGGGTAATGTAGAGGGAGCTCTACACTGTATCTAACCCGTACTGTACCTGTCCTGGGAGCACTCGATGCTGACACTGGGTATAAAGTGGGGGACACACTGTCAGGGTAATGTAGAGGGAGCTCTACACTGTATCTAACCCGTACTGTACCTGTCCTGGGAGCACTCGATGCTGACACTGGGTATAAAGTGGGGAGGGGGACACACTGTCAGGGTAATGTAGAGGGAGCTCTACACTGTATCTAACCCGTACTGTACCTGTCCTGGGAGCACTCGATGCTGACACTGGGTATAAAGTGGGGGGGACACACTGTCAGGGTAATGTAGAGGGAGCTCTACACTGTATCTAACCCGTACTGTACCTGTCCTGGGAGCACTCGATGCTGACACTGGGTATAAAGTGGGGGACACACTGTCAGGGTAATGTAGAGGGAGCTCTACACTGTATCTAACCCGTACTGTACCTGTCCTGGGAGCACTCGATGCTGACACTGGGTATAAAGTGGGGAGGGGGACACACTGTCAGGGTAATGTAGAGGGAGCTCTACACTGTATCTAACCCGTGCTGTACCTGTCCTGGGAGCACTCGATGCTGACACTGGGTATAAAGTGGGGGACACACTGTCAGGGTAATGTAGAGGGAGCTCTACACTGTATCTAACCCGTACTGTACCTGTCCTGGGAGCACTCGATGCTGACACTGGGTATAAAGTGGGGGACACACTGTCAGGGTAATGTAGAGGGAGCTCTACACTGTATCTAACCCGTACTGTACCTGTCCTGGGAGCACTCGATGCTGACACTGGGTATAAAGTGGAGGACACACTGTCAGGGTAATGTAGAGGGAGCTCTACACTGTATCTAACCCGTACTGTACCTGTCCTGGGAGCACTCGATGCTGACACTGGGTATAAAGTGGGGGGGACACACTGTCAGGGTAATGTAGAGGGAGCTCTACACTGTATCTAACCCGTACTGTACCTGTCCTGGGAGCACTCGATGCTGACACTGTGTATAAAGTGGGGGACACACTGTCAGGGTAATGTAGAGGGAGCTCTACACTGTATCTAACCCGTACTGTACCTGTCCTGGGAGCACTCGATGCTGACACTGGGTATATAGTGTGGGGGACACAATGTCAGGGTAATGTAAAGGGAGCTCTGCAGTGTATCTAACACTGTGCACTGTGAGTGCTCTATACCGACTCTCACTCACGTTCCTCTCTCTCTCTGTAGATCTCTTATGCTGATTATAACCTGGTCGATATGCTTTCTAACCTTGAGGTGCTGTCTCCGGGTTGCCTGAAGGGCACTCCCCTGCTCAAGGCCTACGTGGATCGCATCATCTCTAGGCCTAAACTCAAGGCCTACCTGGAATCTGATGCCCACAAGAAGGTCCCCATCAATGGCAACGGCAAGCAGTGAACACGGGGATGAGTGGGCGGGAGTGGAGAGGCCATGGCAGAGACAGGGCACGTAGAGCTAGGCCCAGATAGGCCTCAGGACCTTTCACTCTCTCCGCACCGCACTGCGCAAGCATGGCATCGCGATGGTTGTCACGGTTACTCGAGTTTGAAATAAAGCAGCCCCTTCTGTAAACCTTTCTGTTGTCAAGCGTTTTATTGTTTTGTCTTCTCTCCTTCTCTCTCCCTATCTCTCTCACAGGCCGTGTTTCCCTCAAACACACCTCACTCCCACCTCACTCCCGTATGGACTCCACAGTATCCCATACCCTCACTCAAGGATCCATTCCTCGCTCACAAAGTTGTTCAGTACAAGGTGTATGTGTGGGTCTGTTCTCTATAATACACACAAGGCACGGTCCCAGCCTCCACAACACTCCCTATCTTTGTAACCTCCTCCAGCCTCTGCAACACTCCCTATCTCTGTAACCTCCTCCAGCCTCTCCAACACTCCCTATCACTGTAAACCCCACCAGCTTCTACAACCCTCCCTATGTCTGTAACCTCCTCCAGCCCCAAAACCCTCACCAGCTCTGTAACCTCCTCCAGCCCCTACAACCTTCCCAATCACTGTAACCTCCTCCAGCTTCTACAACCCTCCCTATCTGTGTAACCTCATCTAGCCCTTACAACCCTCCTTATCTTTATCACCTCCTCCAGCCTCTACAACACTCCCCACCTTTGTAACCTCCTCCAGCCTCAACAAACCTCCCTATCTCTGTAACCTCCTCCAGCCCTGACAACGCTCCCTATCTCTGTAACCTCCTCCAGCCTCTACAACCCTCCCTATCTCTGTAACCTCCTCCAGCCCCTACAATCGTCCCTAACTCTGTAACCTCCTCCAGCATCTAAAACCCTCCCTATCTCTGTAACCTCCTGCAGCCCCTACAATCCTCCCTAACTCTGTAACCTCCTCCAGCCCCGACAACCTTCCCTATCTCTGTAACCTTCTCCAGCCTCTACAACCCTCCCTATCTCTGTAACCTCCTCCAGACCCGACAACCCTCCCTATCTGTGTAAACACCTCCAGCCCCTACAATCCTCCCTATCTCTGTAACCTCCTCCAGCCTCAACAAACCTCCCTATCTCTGTAACCTCCTCCAGCCCCTACAATCCTCCCTAACTCAGTAACCTCCTCCAGCATCTACAACCCTCCCTATCTCTGTAACCTCCTCCAGCCCCTACAATCCTCCCTAACTCTGTAACCTCCTCCAGCCCCTACAATCCTCCCTATCTCTGTAACCTCCTCCAGCCTCTACAACCCTCCCTATCTCTGTAACCTCCTCCAGTCCCTGCAACCCTCCGAGATCTCTGTGCTCCTCCAATTCCAGCCTCTTGAGCATCCCCCGATTTTAATCTCTCCACCATTGGCGGCCGTGCCTTCAGCTGCCTGGGCCCTAAGCTCTGGAATTCCCTCCCTAAACCTCTCCGTCTCTCTCTTTCCTCCTTTCAGATGCTGCTTAAAACCTGCCTCTTTGATCGAGCTTTTAGTCACCTGTCCCGAATATCTCCTGATGTGGCTCGGGATCAAATATTCTTTGGATAACCACTCCTGTGAAGTACCTCGGGACATTTTACTACATGAAAGGCGCTATATAAATGCAAGTCATTTTCTTGTTCGTGATAATACGGACAGGGGGCTCAATAGGATAGAATTAGAATTAGAATATTACAGCGCAGTACAGGCCCTTCGGCCCTCGATGTTCAGAAAATCAAATGTAGAATTCATTTTGCCTTTGAAATACCAAAGATAGTTGATTATAGGCCCCCTAACACTAGTTGTAGTGTAGGGCAGTGTATAAATCAGGAAATTAGCAGTGCATGTAAGAAGGGTAATACAGTAATCCTGGGTACTTTAATCTTCAGACAAGCTGGGTAAACCACATTTGCAGTAATACTGTGGAGGGCGAGCACATTGAAAGTATACAAGATAATTTTTCAGATCAGTATCTCTGGGAACAAACTAGATTACAGTCTATTTTAGGTCTAGCATTGTGCAATGAAAAAGGGTTAACTAATAACCTTGGAGGCGAGTAGTCTCCAGGGAAGAGTGATCATAATATGGCAGCATATCATGTTGAGTTTGAGATGATTCAGTTAAGTCAGAAACTAGGGTCTTCAATCTGAGGCAAACAGCACAGGTATGAGGGCTGAGGTGTTTATGGTAGTTTGGGAAAAAACACATTTAAAGATATGATGGGTGATAAGCCATGGCTAGCATTTAATGAATTAATTCCCCTTTTGCGTCAGTCTGTGTATATATTATGAGGTGGAATGCATCACAAGCTGGTGTCGACTTTATAATGGTGATAGCCAATGCATTGCAGAACCTCAACACCAGTAATTTTGCATCACTGTCTGTCAGGAGTGCAGAATAGAGCACAAAAAAACACAGCAAAATCTAGAGAAACAATGGGGAGAGCAGGAAGATTTCTAAAAGACACTCCACAAGGTGAGTTCAAACTTTCTTTGATTGAGACACAGAGCAGAAGCTAGATACACACACACACACACACACTGTCAGGGTAATGTAGAGGGAGCTCTACACTGTATCTAACTCGTACTGTAACTGTCCTGGGAGCACTCGACGCTGACACTGGGTATAAAGTGGGGGGGACACACTGTCAGGGTAATGTAGAGGGAGCTCTACACTGTATCTAACCCGTGCTGTACCTGTCCTGGGAGCACTCGATCCTGACACTGGGTAAAAAGTGCGGGGGACACACTGTCAGGGTAATGTAGAGGGAGCTCTACACTGTATCTAACCCGTGCTGTACCTGTCCTGGGAGCACTCGATGCTGACACTGGGTATAGAGTGGGGGGGACACACTGTCAGAGTAATGTAGAGGGAGCTCTACACTGTATCTAACCCGTGCTGTACCTGTCCTGGGAGCACTCGATGCTGACACTGGGTATAAAGTGGGGGGGGACAAACTGTCAGGGTAATGTAGAGGGAGCTCTACACTGTATCTAACCAGTACTGTACCCGTCCTGGGAGCACTCGATGCTGGCACTGGGTATAAAGTGGGGGGGACACACTGTCAGGGGAATGTAGAGGGAGCTCTACACTGTATCTAACCCGTGCTGTACCTGTCCTGGGAGCACTCGATGCTGACACTGGGTATAAAGTGGGGGGGGACAAACTGTCAGGGTAATGTAGAGGGAGCTCTACACTGTTTCTAACCCGTACTGTACCTGTCCTGGGAGCACTCGATGCTGACACTGGGTATAAAGTGGGGGGGACACACTGTCAGGGTAATGTAGAGGGAGCTCTACACTGTATCTAACCCGTGCTGTACCTGTCCTGGGAGCACTCGATGCTGACACTGGGTATAAAGTGGGGGGGGACAGTGTCAGGGTAATGTAGAGGGAGCTCTACACTGTATCTAACCCGTGCTGTACCTGTCCTGGGAGCACTCGATGCTGACACTGGGTATAAAGTGGGGGGGGACAGTGTCAGGGTAATGTAGAGGAAAACTCCATCACCTCATGCTTCTGAATTTTCTCTTACAGATCACCCAGTTGAAAATTGCCAGCAATCCATTTACCAAGTGATTCAGGAATGGAGATCCAGATGATTGGTCGGTCGATATTGATACGATTATATTAATAGCAGAGCATTAATAGGAGGTTATTAATTTGGAGGTTATTAATAGGGACTTTCTCTTCCATTAGTTTTCCTGGGAGATGGCTGAATATTGCCCTGGTGTAGTGGGAAGGAGTACAGTTTGAAAGTTAACACTACAGACTCACAGCAGTTGGGGGATATTTCTAAAGAATGGGTTATATAAACAAAGTGATTGATGAAAACGCTACATCATCAGGGTGCGCCGCGGTGCGCACACGGTCTCAGGCCCTCTGCGCAGGCAGAGATTCCAATTGTGCACATGGATTGTGCTAATTCATGGCTTGTTCCTTAGCAACTGCCCCTCCTCCGCTCCTCAAAGTGAGGAATTCTGCACTTGTGCCAATTCTGGCCTGACTGCCAGGTTGTCAAACCGCTTTGCCGGGGGCAAAGGGTGCAATCTCTGTCTCTCTCTCCTCTGACACGCTTGGCCACATTTGCACAGTTGGAAGAAAGCGTTTGCCTGCAAAGAACCTTCCGGAATTCTGTCGCCGGTCTTTTCTGTCTTTGCTTCACTTTTGAGTTTTTGTCAATCAGTAAGTTTGAGCTGAATACGATCTGGTTTGTTTTGTGTTTGAGTGAGTGACGAACAGGATTTCAAACTTTGCAAATTCTTTTGCAAGACTTTCTCGGCCTTGTTGATCGAAGTTTAAAAAAGTTTCATTCAGTGTTCTCTTACCCCATTCCCTCACCCTCTCTCTCTGTCTGCCCCTCGCTATCTTTCCTACCCTCTCTCTATTCCTTCCCCCTCCTTCCCCCTCTTTTCCCCTCCTTCCCTCTCTCTCTTCCCCTCCCTCTTCTCCCCTTCTTCCCTCTCTCTCTTCCCCCTCCCTCTTCTCTCCTTCTTCCCTGTCTCTCTTCCCCCCTCCCTCTACCCCCCCCGCCTCTTCCCTCCCCCTCTTTCTATCCTCCCCCCCTCCCCCTCTCCCTCCACCTCTCTCTTTCTACCCCTCTCTGTCTCTCCTTTCTCTCTCTACATCCTCCCTTTCTACCACTCCTTCCCTCTCTGTTCCCCCATGTCTGTATCCTCCCTCCCTCTCCGTTTCACCTCTCTATCTCTCCTTTCCCCCCTCTCTACTCCTTCCTCCCTCTCTACCCCTCCTTCCCTCTCTATCCTGCCTCTCTCTATCTCTCCTTTACCTTCTCTCTACTCCTTCCTCCCTCTCCACCCCTCTTTCCCTCTCTCTCTGTCTCTCCTTTCCCCTCTCTACCCCTCCTTCCCTCTCTCTCTTCACCCTCTCCCCATCCTCCCTCTTTCCCTCCCTTCCCCCTATTTCTCCTTTCCCCTCTCTCACTCTCTCCCACCCTCTCAACTTCTCCCTCTCCCCCTCACTCCCTCCCTCTCTCCCCCTCTGCTGCTCCCTTCCCTTCTGCTCTCTTCCCCTTCCCGTCACACTCTGCCTCTCTCAATCTTCCCCCTCTCAACCCTCTCTCTGCCCCCTCACTCTCTCTGCCTCCCTCAATCTTCCCCGCACCCCCCTTCTCTCTCTTCCCCCATTCTCTTCCTCTTTTTTCCTCAGGAGAGATGGAGAGGAAAGGTGTTGAACCGATTTTAACCCTTGGTTTCCCCTTTTTATCTTCCAGTGTCGAATTACACCATCACCTACTTCCGGGTCCGAGGTAAGGTCCCATTTAGCCTCACGGATTTGAGTGGATGGGGTTTGGCGTAGAGTGGGGGCAGCGATGAGGGAGTGGGGTGGGTTGCGTGGGTTGGGTTTGAGGGGAGGGGCGGGTTCTCTGAGCTCTGATTGACTGATGGACCATGTGTTTGTGTTTCACCCTTGCCCCACTCCCTCCCGCCTGCCCATCAGGCCGTTGCTCGGCGATGAGAATGCTGTTGGCCGATCAAAGCCAGACCTGGAAAGAGGAGGAGATAACAATGGAGCAATGGACAGACGGAGCCTTAAAGAAATCATGTGTGAGTGGGGACGCGGAGCAGCGGAGTTATTGCGTTTCAGGATCTAATTGTGCACCGGCAAATCCGCACCCCGCCACCCCCACCTTCACGCTGCACACACACAGCAGGAAAGGCCCAGGCTCCAATCCCCGGCCTAGTGCTAAGTTGGCCAATCTCAATCCCGGTCTGGTACTGAGCTCCATCCCCAGACCCCACCCCTGTCACAGCTCATCCGCTGCTGAAACCCTCATCCCTGCCTCGGTCACCTCCAGACTTGAGTATTCCAACACTCTCCTGGCTGCTCTCCCACATTCTACCCTCCGTAAACTTCAGATCATCCGAAACTCTGCTGCCCCCCCTGCCCCGTGTCCGAACTCACAGCGAGTCCCGTTCATCCCTCACCCCCTGTGCTCACTGACCCACACTGACTCCCACTCTGGCCCATATAGTACTACCTATCTCTGTAACCTCCTCCATGACCTACACCCCTCCCTATCTCTGTAACCTCCTCCATCCCCTACAACCCTCCCTATCTCTGTAACCTCCTCCAGTCCCTACAACCCTCCCTATCTCTGTAACCTCCTCCAGCCCCTACAACCCTCCCTATCTCTGTAACCTCCTCCAGTCCCTACAACCCTCCCTATCTCTGTAACCTCCTCCAGCCCCTACAACCCTCCGAGATCTCTGCGCTCCTCCAATTCCGGCCTCTTGAGCATCCCCCGATTTTAATTGCTCCACCATCCCCGGCCGTGCCTTCAGCTGCCTGGGCCCTAAGCTCTGGAATTCCCTCCCTAAACCTCTCCGCCTCTCTCTCTCTCCTCCTTTAAGATGCTCCTTAAAACCTCCCTCTTTGACCCAGCTTTTGGTCACCTCTCCCGAATATCTCCTTATGCGGCTTGGTGTCAGATGTTTTTCATAATGCTCCTGTGAAGTGCTTTGGGACGTTTTATTTAAAGGTGCTATTTAAACACTTGTTGTTGTTGTTGTTGTTGTAAGGCCATCATCCCTCTCAGGACAGTCAATGATCTCCCAACAACAAATCCGACAAAGAATAGGGCCCGAAACTGGTGGTTGCAAATGGTGGGTGTAAAACGTCCCAATTCTTTAGCCAAAAACACATTTAACCAACACCACCAACACCTTCCTTTCAGCTTTTCGGCCAACTGCCCAAATTCCAAGATGGCGACTTCGTGCTGTACCAATCCAACGCCATCCTCCGTTACCTGGGCCGCAAACACAGTAAGTATGTGGAAAAATCTGCGCACTTCATGAACCTAATCTACAGGCCTAGAATATAACCCTGGATCAATATACAGACTAATATATAGCCTGAGGCCTACCCTACGGGCTGAACCCTGAGGCCTACCCAACGGGTTGAAGCCTGAGACCTACCATACTGGCTGAAGTCTGTGGCCAATCCGACTGGCGACAGCCTGCGGCCTACTGTTCCAGACTGGCAGAAGCCTGACACCCATCCAGCTGGCTGAAGGCCAAGGCCGACTGATCCCAACTGGTTGACATCTACGGCCTGTTCAACGGCCTGAAGCCTGTGGCCTACTGTTTCAGCTTGGGTGAAGCCTGTGGCCTACTATTCATGACTGGCTGGAGTCTGGGGCCTACGGGACTGGCTGAACCCTGCAGTCTACATGTCGGGCTGCGGCTTGAGGCCGACTGCTGGTCTCTGTTGTTCAATTCAATTCTCCCATCAGTGAGGCACCCATTTTGGCATTTTTGTTTGTTCAAGACTTGTACGGGAAGGACGTTAAAGAGGCCTCGCTGATCGACATGGTGAACGATGGAGTTGAGGATCTACGTCTAAAATACATAATGTTCATCTACAGAGAATACGTGAGTTGTACTTAGCAACAAAAGTTCCAAGGGAATCTTTCTCTCAAGCTGGGTGGTGGCTGGAATATAAAGGAGTTGACGTTACATTATAGTTTATATAACATTCCAAGTAACGATGTTCTGTTCAGGACACCACATATCAAGAAGGATATACTGTCTGAGCTTGGGGTTGGAAGTACAGATTCAAGGACTTAAAGGGTTAAATGATGAGGCCGGGTGACAGACGAAGCTTGTATTCCCTCGCCTTTAGAAGACAAAGGGATGATCTAATCGAGGCGTTGAAGATGATTAAAGGAATTGATAGGTTCGATAGAGAGAGACTAATTCCGGAAGTGCGGGGGACGGTGGGGGAGTGCGGAACAGGGGGGCAGAACGTAAAAAGGAGAGCCAGGCTGTTCAGGGGTGATGTCAGGAAGGACCTCTTAACACAACACAAGGGGGAGTGGAATCTGGAACTGCAGCACTCCCTCAGTACTGACCCTCCGACAGTGCAGCACTCCCTCAGTACTGACCCTCCGACAGTGCAGCACTCCCTCAGTACTGACCCTCCGACAGTGCAGCACTCCCTCAGTACTGACCCTCTGACAGTGCGGCACTCCCTCAGTACTGACCCTCCGACAGTGCAGCACTCCCTCAGTACCGACCCTCCGACATGCAGCACTCCCTCAGTACTGACCCTCCGACAGTGCAGCACTCCCTCAGTACTGACCCTCCGACATGCAGCACTCCCTCAGTACTGTCCCTCCGACAGTGCAGCACTCCCTCAGTACTGACCCTCCGACATGCAGCACTCCCTCAGTACTGACTCTCTGACATGCAGCACTCCCTCAGTACTGACCCTCCGACATGCAGCACTCCCTCAGTACTGACCCTCCGACATGCAGCACTCCCTCAGTACTGACCCTCCGACATGCAGCACTCCCTCAGTACTGACTCTCTGACAGTGCAGCACTCCCTCAGTACTGACACTCCAACAGTGCAGCACTCCCTCAGTACTGACTCTCTGACAGTGCAGCACTCCCTCAGTACTGACCCTCCGACAGTGCAGCACTCCCTCAGTACTGACCCTCCGACAGTGCAGCACTCCTTCAGTACTGACCCTCCCACAGTGCAGCACTCCCTCAGTACTGACTCTCTGACAGTGCAGCACTCCCTCAGTACTGACCCTCCGACAGTGAAGCACTCCCTCAGTACTGACCCTCCGACCTTGCAGCACTCCTTCAGTACTGACCCTCCGACAGTGCAGCACTCCCTCAGTACTGACACTCTGACAGTGCAGCACTCCCTCAGTACTGACCCTCCGACAGTGCAGCACTCCCTCAGTACTGACCCTCCGACAGTGCAGCACTCCCTCAGTACTGATCCCCGGACAGTGCAGCACTCCCTCAGTACTGACCCTCCGACAGTGCAGCACTCCCTCAGTACTGACCCTCCGACAGTGCAGCACTCTCTCAGTACTGACCCTCCGACAGTGCAGCACTCCCTCAGTACTGACCCTCCGACAGTGCAGCACTCCCTCAGTACTGACCCTCCGACAGTGCAGCACTCCCTCAGTACTGACCCTCCGACAGTGCAGCGCTCCCTCAGTACTGACCCTCCGACAGTGCAGCACTCCCTCAGTACTGACCCTCCGACAGTGCAACACTCCCTCAGTACTGACCCTCCGACAGTGCAGCACTCCCCCAGTACTGACCCTCCGACAGTGCAGCACTCCCTCAGTACTGACCCTCCGACAGTGCAGCACTCCCTCAGTACTGACCCACCGACAGTGCAGCACTCCCCCAGTACTGACCCTCCGACAGTGCAGCACTCCCTTAGTACTGACCCTCCGACAGTGCAGCACTCCCTCAGTGCTGACCCTCCGACAGTGCAGCACTCCCTCAGTACTGACCCTCCGACAGTGCAGCACTCCCCCAGTACTGACCATCTGACAGTGCAGCACTCCCTCAGTACTGACCCTCCAACAGTGCTGCACTCCCTCAGTACTGACCCTCCGACAGTGCAGCGCTCCCTCAATACTGACCCTCTGACAGTGCAGCACTCCCTCAGTACTGACCCTCCGACAGTTCTGCACTCCCTCAGTACTGACCCTCCGACAGTGCAGCGCTCCCTCAGTACTGACCCTCCGACAGTGCTGCACTCCCTCAGTATTGACCATCTGACAGTGCAGCACTCCCTCAGTACTGACCCTCCGACAGTGCTGCACTCCCTCAGTACTGACCATCTGACAGAGCAGCACTCCCTCAGTACTGACCCTCCGACAGTGCTGCACACCCTCAGTACTGGCCCTCCGACAGTGCAGCGCTCCCTCAATACTGACCCTCTGACAGTGCAGCACTCCCTCAGTACTGACCCTCTGACAGTGCAGCACTCCCTCAGTACTGACCCTCCGACAGTGCAGCGCTCCCTCATACTGAACCTCCGACAGTGCAGCACTCCCTCAGTACTGACCCTCCGACAGTGCAGCACTCCCTCAGTACTGACCCTCCGACAGTGCAGCACTGCCTCAGGACTGACCCTCCGACAGTGCAGCACTCCCTCAGTACTGACCCTTCGACAGTGCAGCGCTCCCTCAGTACTGACCCTCTGTCAGTGCAGCACTCCCTCAGTACTGACCCTCTGACAGTGCAGCACTCCCTCAGTACTGACTCTCTGACAGTGCAGCACTCCCTCTGTACTGACCCTCCGACAGTGCAGCACTCCCTCAGTACTGACCCTCTGACAGTGCAGCACTCCCTCAGTACTGACCCTCTGACAGTGCAGCACTCCCTCAGTACTGACCCTCCGACAGTGCAGCACACCCTCAGTACTGACCCTCCGACAGTGCAGCACTCCCTCAGTACTGACCCTCCGACAGTGCAGCACTCCCTCAGTACTGACCCTCCGACAGTTCTGCACTCCCTCAGTACTGACCCTCCGACAGTGCAGCGCTCCCTCAGTACTGACCCTCCGACAGTGCTGCACTCCCTCAGTATTGGCCATCTGACAGTGCAGCACTCCCTCAGTACTGACCCTCCGACAGTGCTGCACTCCCTCAGTACTGACCATCTGACAGTGCAGCACTCCCTCAGTACTGACCCTCCGACAGTGCAGCGCTCCCTCAGTACTGACCTACCGACAGTGCAGCACTCCCTCAGTACTGACCCTCCGACAGTGCAGCACTCCCTCAGTACTGACCCACCGACAGTGCAGCACTCCCCCAGTACTGACCCTCCGACAGTGCAGCACTCCCTCAGTACTGACCATCTGACAGTGCAGCACTCCCTTAGTACTGACCCTCCGACAGTGCAGCACTCCCTCAGTACTGACCCTCCGACAGTGCAGCACTCCCTCAGTACTGACCCTCCGACAGTGCAGCAATCCCCCAGTACTGACCATCTGACAGTGCAGCACTCCCTCAGTACTGACCCTCCAACAGTGCTGCACTCCCTCAGTACTGACCCTCCGACAGTGCAGCGCTCCCTCAATACTGACCCTCTGACAGTGCAGCACTCCCTCAGTACTGACCCTCCGACAGTTCTGCACTCCCTCAGTACTGACCCTCCGACAGTGCAGCGCTCCCTCAGTACTGACCCTCCGACAGTGCTGCACTCCCTCAGTATTGACCATCTGACAGTGCAGCACTCCCTCAGTACTGACCCTCCGACAGTGCTGCACTCCCTCAGTACTGACCATCTGACAGTGCAGCACTCCCTCAGTACTGACCCTCCGACAGTGCTGCACACCCTCAGTACTGGCCCTCCGACAGTGCAGCGCTCCCTCAATACTGACCCTCTGACAGTGCAGCACTCCCTCAGTACTGACCCTCTGACAGTGCAGCACTCCCTCAGTACTGACCCTCCGACAGTGCAGCGCTCCCTCATACTGAACCTCCGACAGTGCAGCACTCCCTCAGTACTGACCCTCCGACAGTGCAGCACTCCCTCAGTACTGACCCTCCGACAGTGCAGCACTCCCTCAGTACTGACCCTCCGACAGTGCAGCACTCCCTCAGTACTGACCCACCGACAGTGCAGCACTCCCCCAGTACTGACCCTCCGACAGTGCAGCACTCCCTCAGTACTGACCATCTGACAGTGCAGCACTCCCTTAGTACTGACCCTCCGACAGTGCAGCACTCCCTCAGTACTGACCCTCCGACAGTGCAGCACTCCCTCAGTACTGACCCTCCGACAGTGCAGCAATCCCCCAGTACTGACCATCTGACAGTGCAGCACTCCCTCAGTACTGACCCTCCAACAGTGCTGCACTCCCTCAGTACTGACCCTCCGACAGTGCAGCGCTCCCTCAATACTGACCCTCTGACAGTGCAGCACTCCCTCAGTACTGACCCTCCGACAGTTCTGCACTCCCTCAGTACTGACCCTCCGACAGTGCAGCGCTCCCTCAGTACTGACCCTCCGACAGTGCTGCACTCCCTCAGTATTGACCATCTGACAGTGCAGCACTCCCTCAGTACTGACCCTCCGACAGTGCTGCACTCCCTCAGTACTGACCATCTGACAGTGCAGCACTCCCTCAGTACTGACCCTCCGACAGTGCTGCACACCCTCAGTACTGGCCCTCCGACAGTGCAGCGCTCCCTCAATACTGACCCTCTGACAGTGCAGCACTCCCTCAGTACTGACCCTCTGACAGTGCAGCACTCCCTCAGTACTGACCCTCCGACAGTGCAGCGCTCCCTCATACTGAACCTCCGACAGTGCAGCACTCCCTCAGTACTGACCCTCCGACAGTGCAGCACTCCCTCAGTACTGACCCTCCGACAGTGCAGCACTGCCTCAGTACTGACCCTCCGACAGTGCAGCACTCCCTCAGTACTGACCCTTCGACAGTGCAGCGCTCCCTCAGTACTGACCCTCTGACAGTGCAGCACTCCCTCAGTACTGACCCTCTGACAGTGCAGCACTCCCTCAGTACTGACTCTCTGACAGTGCAGCACTCCCTCTGTACTGACCCTCCGACAGTGCAGCACTCCCTCAGTACTGACCCTCTGACAGTGCAGCACTCCCTCAGTACTGACCCTCTGACAGTGCAGCACTCCCTCAGTACTGACCCTCCGACAGTGCAGCACACCCTCAGTACTGACCCTCCGACAGTGCAGCACTCCCTCAGTACTGACCCTCCGACAGTGCAGCACTCCCTCAGTACTGACCCTCCGACAGTTCTGCACTCCCTCAGTACTGACCCTCCGACAGTGCAGCGCTCCCTCAGTACTGACCCTCCGACAGTGCTGCACTCCCTCAGTATTGGCCATCTGACAGTGCAGCACTCCCTCAGTACTGACCCTCCGACAGTGCTGCACTCCCTCAGTACTGACCATCTGACAGTGCAGCACTCCCTCAGTACTGACCCTCCGACAGTGCAGCACTCCCCCAGTACTGACCCTCCGACAGTGCAGCACTCCCTCAGTACTGACCCTCCGACAGTGCAGCACTCCCTCAGTACTGACCCACCGACAGTGCAGCACTCCCCCAGTACTGACCCTCCGACAGTGCTGCACTCCCTCAGTACTGACCATCTGACAGTGCAGCACTCCCTCAGTACAGACCCTCCGACAGTGCTGCACACCCTCAGTACTGGCCCTCCGACAGTGCAGCGCTCCCTCAATACTGACCCTCTGACAGTGCAGCACTCCCTCAGTACTGACCCTCTGACAGTGCAGCACTCCCTCAGTACTGACCCTCCGACAGTGCAGCACTCCCTCATACTGAACCTCCGACAGTGCAGCACTCCCTCAGTACTGACACTCTGACAGTGCAGCACTCCCTCAGTACTGACCCTCCGACAGTGCAGCACGCCCTCAGTACTGACCCTCCGACAGTGCAGCACTGCCTCAGTACTGACCCTCCGACAGTGCAGCACTCCCTCAGTACTGACCCTTCGACAGTGCAGCGCTCCCTCAGTACTGACCCTCTGACAGTGCAGCACTCCCTCAGTACTGACCCTCTGACAGTGCAGCACTCCCTCAGTACTGACTCTCTGACAGTGCAGCACTCCCTCTGTACTGACCCTCCGACAGTGCAGCACTCCCTCAGTACTGACCCTCTGACAGTGCAGCACTCCCTCAGTACTGACCCTCTGACAGTGCAGCACTCCCTCAGTACTGACCCTCCGACAGTGCAGCACACCCTCAGTACTGACCCTCCGACAGTGCAGCACTCCCTCAGTACTGACCCTCCGACAGTGCAGCACTCCCTCAGTACTGACCATCCGACAGTGCAGTGCTCCCTCAGTACTAACCCTGACACAGTGCAGCACTCCCTCAGTACTGACTCTCCGACAGTGCAGCACTCTCTCAGTACTGACTCTCTGACAGTGCAGCACTCCCTCAGTACTGACCCTCCGACAGTGGAGCACTCCCTCAGTACTGACCCTCCGACATGCAGCACTCCCTCAGTACTGACCCTCCGACATGCAGCACTCCCTCAGTACTGACACTCTGACAGTGCAGCACTCCCTCAGTACTGACACTCCAACAGTGCAGCACTCCCTCAGTACTGACCCTCCGACAGTGCAGCACTCCCTCAGTACTGACCCTCCGACAGTGCAGCACTCCCTCAGTACTGATCCCCGGACAGTGCAGCACTCCCTCAGTACTGACCCTCCGACAGTGCAGCACTCCCTCAGTACTGACCCTCCGACAGTGCAGCACTCTCTCAGTACTGACCCTCCGACAGTGCAGCACTCCCTCAGTACTGACCCTCCGACAGTGCAGCACTCCCTCAGTACTGACCCTCCGACAGTGCAGCACTCCCTCAGTACTGACCCTCCGACAGTGCAGCGCTCCCTCAGTACTGACCCTCCGACAGTGCAGCACTCCCTCAGTACTGACCCTCCGACAGTGCAACACTCCCTCAGTACTGACCCTCCGACAGTGCAGCACTCCCCCAGTACTGACCCTCCGACAGTGCAGCACTCCCTCAGTACTGACCCTCCGACAGTGCAGCACTCCCTCAGTACTGACCCACCGACAGTGCAGCACTCCCCCAGTACTGACCCTCCGACAGTGCAGCACTCCCTTAGTACTGACCCTCCGACAGTGCAGCACTCCCTCAGTGCTGACCCTCCGACAGTGCAGCACTCCCTCAGTACTGACCCTCCGACAGTGCAGCACTCCCCCAGTACTGACCATCTGACAGTGCAGCACTCCCTCAGTACTGACCCTCCAACAGTGCTGCACTCCCTCAGTACTGACCCTCCGACAGTGCAGCGCTCCCTCAATACTGACCCTCTGACAGTGCAGCACTCCCTCAGTACTGACCCTCCGACAGTTCTGCACTCCCTCAGTACTGACCCTCCGACAGTGCAGCGCTCCCTCAGTACTGACCCTCCGACAGTGCTGCACTCCCTCAGTATTGACCATCTGACAGTGCAGCACTCCCTCAGTACTGACCCTCCGACAGTGCTGCACTCCCTCAGTACTGACCATCTGACAGAGCAGCACTCCCTCAGTACTGACCCTCCGACAGTGCTGCACACCCTCAGTACTGGCCCTCCGACAGTGCAGCGCTCCCTCAATACTGACCCTCTGACAGTGCAGCACTCCCTCAGTACTGACCCTCTGACAGTGCAGCACTCCCTCAGTACTGACCCTCCGACAGTGCAGCGCTCCCTCATACTGAACCTCCGACAGTGCAGCACTCCCTCAGTACTGACCCTCCGACAGTGCAGCACTCCCTCAGTACTGACCCTCCGACAGTGCAGCACTGCCTCAGGACTGACCCTCCGACAGTGCAGCACTCCCTCAGTACTGACCCTTCGACAGTGCAGCGCTCCCTCAGTACTGACCCTCTGACAGTGCAGCACTCCCTCAGTACTGACCCTCTGACAGTGCAGCACTCCCTCAGTACTGACTCTCTGACAGTGCAGCACTCCCTCTGTACTGACCCTCCGACAGTGCAGCACTCCCTCAGTACTGACCCTCTGACAGTGCAGCACTCCCTCAGTACTGACCCTCTGACAGTGCAGCACTCCCTCAGTACTGACCCTCCGACAGTGCAGCACACCCTCAGTACTGACCCTCCGACAGTGCAGCACTCCCTCAGTACTGACCCTCCGACAGTGCAGCACTCCCTCAGTACTGACCCTCCGACAGTTCTGCACTCCCTCAGTACTGACCCTCCGACAGTGCAGCGCTCCCTCAGTACTGACCCTCCGACAGTGCTGCACTCCCTCAGTATTGGCCATCTGACAGTGCAGCACTCCCTCAGTACTGAACCTCCGACAGTGCTGCACTCCCTCAGTACTGACCATCTGACAGTGCAGCACTCCCTCAGTACTGACCCTCCGACAGTGCAGCGCTCCCTCAGTACTGACCTACCGACAGTGCAGCACTCCCTCAGTACTGACCCTCCGACAGTGCAGCACTCCCTCAGTACTGACCCACCGACAGTGCAGCACTCCCCCAGTACTGACCCTCCGACAGTGCAGCACTCCCTCAGTACTGACCATCTGACAGTGCAGCACTCCCTTAGTACTGACCCTCCGACAGTGCAGCACTCCCTCAGTACTGACCCTCCGACAGTGCAGCACTCCCTCAGTACTGACCCTCCGACAGTGCAGCAATCCCCCAGTACTGACCATCTGACAGTGCAGCACTCCCTCAGTACTGACCCTCCAACAGTGCTGCACTCCCTCAGTACTGACCCTCCGACAGTGCAGCGCTCCCTCAATACTGACCCTCTGACAGTGCAGCACTCCCTCAGTACTGACCCTCCGACAGTTCTGCACTCCCTCAGTACTGACCCTCCGACAGTGCAGCGCTCCCTCAGTACTGACCCTCCGACAGTGCTGCACTCCCTCAGTATTGACCATCTGACAGTGCAGCACTCCCTCAGTACTGACCCTCCGACAGTGCTGCACTCCCTCAGTACTGACCATCTGACAGTGCAGCACTCCCTCAGTACTGACCCTCCGACAGTGCTGCACACCCTCAGTACTGGCCCTCCGACAGTGCAGCGCTCCCTCAATACTGACCCTCTGACAGTGCAGCACTCCCTCAGTACTGACCCTCTGACAGTGCAGCACTCCCTCAGTACTGACCCTCCGACAGTGCAGCGCTCCCTCATACTGAACCTCCGACAGTGCAGCACTCCCTCAGTACTGACCCTCCGACAGTGCAGCACTCCCTCAGTACTGACCCTCCGACAGTGCAGCACTCCCTCAGTACTGACCCTCCGACAGTGCAGCACTCCCTCAGTACTGACCCACCGACAGTGCAGCACTCCCCCAGTACTGACCCTCCGACAGTGCAGCACTCCCTCAGTACTGACCATCTGACAGTGCAGCACTCCCTTAGTACTGACCCTCCGACAGTGCAGCACTCCCTCAGTACTGACCCTCCGACAGTGCAGCACTCCCTCAGTACTGACCATCCGACAGTGCAGCAATCCCCCAGTACTGACCATCTGACAGTGCAGCACTCCCTCAGTACTGACCCTCCAACAGTGCTGCACTCCCTCAGTACTGACCCTCCGACAGTGCAGCGCTCCCTCAATACTGACCCTCTGACAGTGCAGCACTCCCTCAGTACTGACCCTCCGACAGTTCTGCACTCCCTCAGTACTGACCCTCCGACAGTGCAGCGCTCCCTCAGTACTGACCCTCCGACAGTGCTGCACTCCCTCAGTATTGACCATCTGACAGTGCAGCACTCCCTCAGTACTGACCCTCCGACAGTGCTGCACTCCCTCAGTACTGACCATCTGACAGTGCAGCACTCCCTCAGTACTGACCCTCCGACAGTGCTGCACACCCTCAGTACTGGCCCTCCGACAGTGCAGCGCTCCCTCAATACTGACCCTCTGACAGTGCAGCACTCCCTCAGTACTGACCCTCTGACAGTGCAGCACTCCCTCAGTACTGACCCTCCGACAGTGCAGCGCTCCCTCATACTGAACCTCCGACAGTGCAGCACTCCCTCAGTACTGACCCTCCGACAGTGCAGCACTCCCTCAGTACTGACCCTCCGACAGTGCAGCACTGCCTCAGTACTGACCCTCCGACAGTGCAGCGCTCCCTCAGTACTGACCCTCTGACAGTGCAGCACTCCCTCAGTACTGACCCTCTGACAGTGCAGCACTCCCTCAGTACTGACTCTCTGACAGTGCAGCACTCCCTCTGTACTGACCCTCCGACAGTGCAGCACTCCCTCAGTACTGACCCTCTGACAGTGCAGCACTCCCTCAGTACTGACCCTCTGACAGTGCAGCACTCCCTCAGTACTGACCCTCCGACAGTGCAGCACACCCTCAGTACTGACCCTCCGACAGTGCAGCACTCCCTCAGTACTGACCCTCCGACAGTGCAGCACTCCTTCAGTACTGACCCTCCGACAGTTCTGCACTCCCTCAGTACTGACCCTCCGACAGTGCAGCGCTCCCTCAGTACTGACCCTCCGACAGTGCTGCACTCCCTCAGTATTGGCCATCTGACAGTGCAGCACTCCCTCAGTACTGACCCTCCGACAGTGCTGCACTCCCTCAGTACTGACCATCTGACAGTGCAGCACTCCCTCAGTACTGACCCTCCGACAGTGCAGCACTCCCCCAGTACTGACCCTCCGACAGTGCAGCACTCCCTCAGTACTGACCCTCCGACAGTGCAGCACTCCCTCAGTACTGACCCACCGACAGTGCAGCACTCCCCCAGTACTGACCCTCCGACAGTGCTGCACTCCCTCAGTACTGACCATCTGACAGTGCAGCACTCCCTCAGTACTGACCCTCCGACAGTGCTGCACACCCTCAGTACTGGCCCTCCGACAGTGCAGCGCTCCCTCAATACTGACCCTCTGACAGTGCAGCACTCCCTCAGTACTGACCCTCTGACAGTGCAGCACTCCCTCAGTACTGACCCTCCGACAGTGCAGCACTCCCTCATACTGAACCTCCGACAGTGCAGCACTCCCTCAGTACTGACACTCTGACAGTGCAGCACTCCCTCAGTACTGACCCTCCGACAGTGCAGCACGCCCTCAGTACTGACCCTCCGACAGTGCAGCACTGCCTCAGTACTGACCCTCCGACAGTGCAGCACTCCCTCAGTACTGACCCTTCGACAGTGCAGCGCTCCCTCAGTACTGACCCTCTGACAGTGCAGCACTCCCTCAGTACTGACCCTCTGACAGTGCCGCACTCCCTCAGTACTGACTCTCTGACAGTGCAGCACTCCCTCTGTACTGACCCTCCGACAGTGCAGCACTCCCTCAGTACTGACCCTCTGACAGTGCAGCACTCCCTCAGTACTGACCCTCTGACAGTGCAGCACTCCCTCAGTACTGACCCTCCGACAGTGCAGCACACCCTCAGTACTGACCCTCCGACAGTGCAGCACTCCCTCAGTACTGACCCTCCGACAGTGCAGCACTCCCTCAGTACTGACCATCCGACAGTGCAGTGCTCCCTCAGTACTAACCCTGACACAGTGCAGCACTCCCTCAGTACTGACTCTCCGACAGTGCAGCACTCTCTCAGTACTGACTCTCTGACAGTGCAGCACTCCCTCAGTACTGACCCTCCGACAGTGGAGCACTCCCTCAGTACTGACCCTCCGACATGCAGCACTCCCTCAGTACTGACCCTCCGACATGCAGCACTCCCTCAGTACTGACACTCTGACAGTGCAGCACTCCCTCAGTACTGACACTCCAACAGTGCAGCACTCCCTCAGTACTGACTCTCTGACAGTGCAGCACTCCCTCAGTACTGACCCTCCGACAGTGCAGCACTCCCTCAGTACTGACCCTCCGACAGTGCAGCACTCCTTCAGTACTGACCCTCCCACAGTGCAGCACTCCCTCAGTACTGACTCTCTGACAGTGCAGCACTCCGTCAGTACTGACCCTCCGACAGTGAAGCACTCCCTCAGTACTGACCCTCCGACCTTGCAGCACTCCTTCAGTACTGACCCTCCGACAGTGCAGCACTCCCTCAGTACTGACACTCTGACAGTGCAGCACTCCCTCAGTACTGACCCTCCGACAGTGCAGCACTCCCTCAGTACTGACCCTCCGACAGTGCAGCACTCCCTCAGTACTGATCCCCGGACAGTGCAGCACTCCCTCAGTACTGACCCTCCGACAGTGCAGCACTCCCTCAGTACTGACCCTCCGACAGTGCAGCATTCTCTCAGTACTGACCCTCCGACAGTGCAGCACTCCCTCAGTACTGACCCTCCGACAGTGCAGCACTCCCTCAGTACTGACCCTCCGACAGTGCAGCACTCCCTCAGTACTGACCCTCCGACAGTGCAGCGCTCCCTCAGTACTGACCCTCCGACAGTGCAGCACTCACTCAGTACTGACCCTCCGACAGTGCAACACTCCCTCAGTACTGACCCTCCGACAGTGCAGCACTCCCCCAGTACTGACCCTCCGACAGTGCAGCACTCCCTCAGTACTGACCCTCCGACAGTGCAGCACTCCCTCAGTACTGACCCACCGACAGTGCAGCACTCCCCCAGTACTGACCCTCCGACAGTGCAGCACTCCCTCAGTACTGACCATCTGACATTGCAGCACTCCCTTAGTACTGACCCTCCGACAGTGCAGCACTCCCTCAGTGCTGACCCTCCGACAGTGCAGCACTCCCTCAGTACTGACCCTCCGACAGTGCAGCACTCCCTCAGTACTGACCCTCCGACAGTGCAGCACTCCCCCAGTACTGACCATCTGACAGTGCAGCACTCCCTCAGTACTGACCCTCCAACAGTGCTGCACTCCCTCAGTACTGACCCTCCGACAGTGCAGCGCTCCCTCAATACTGACCCTCTGACAGTGCAGCACTCCCTCAGTACTGACCCTCCGACAGTTCTGCACTCCCTCAGTACTGACCCTCCGACAGTGCAGCGCTCCCTCAGTACTGACCCTCCGACAGTGCTGCACTCCCTCAGTATTGACCATCTGACAGTGCAGCACTCCCTCAGTACTGACCCTCCGACAGTGCTGCACTCCCTCAGTACTGACCATCTGACAGTGCAGCACTCCCTCAGTACTGACCCTCCGACAGTGCTGCACACCCTCAGTACTGGCCCTCCGACAGTGCAGCGCTCCCTCAATACTGACCCTTTGACAGTGCAGCACTCCCTCAGTACTGACCCTCTGACAGTGCAGCACTCCCTCAGTACTGACCCTCCGACAGTGCAGCGCTCCCTCATACTGAACCTCCGACAGTGCAGCACTCCCTCAGTACTGACCCTCCGACAGTGCAGCACTCCCTCAGTACTGACCCTCCGACAGTGCAGCACTCCCTCAGTACTGACCCTCCGACAGTGCAGCACTCCCTCAGTACTGACCCTTCGACAGTGCAGCGCTCCCTCAGTACTGACCCTCTGACAGTGCAGCACTCCCTCAGTACTGACCCTCTGACAGTGCAGCACTCCCTCAGTACTGACTCTCTGACAGTGCAGCACTCCCTCTGTACTGACCCTCCGACAGTGCAGCACTCCCTCAGTACTGACCCTCTGACAGTGCAGCACTCCCTCAGTACTGACCCTCTGACAGTGCAGCACTCCCTCAGTACTGACCCTCCGACAGTGCAGCACACCCTCAGTACTGACCCTCCGACAGTGCAGCACTCCCTCAGTACTGACCCTCCGACAGTGCAGCACTCCCTCAGTACTGACCCTCCGACAGTTCTGCACTCCCTCAGTACTGACCCTCCGACAGTGCAGCGCTCCCTCAGTACTGACCCTCCGACAGTGCTGCACTCCCTCAGTATTGGCCATCTGACAGTGCAGCACTCCCTCAGTACTGACCCTCCGACAGTGCTGCACTCCCTCAGTACTGACCATCTGACAGTGCAGCACTCCCTCAGTACTGACCCTCCGACAGTGCAGCACTCCCTCAGTACTGACCCTCCGACAGTGCAGCACTCCCTCAGTACTGACCCTCCGACAGTGCAGCACTCCCTCAGTACTGACCCACCGACAGTGCAGCACTCCCCCAGTACTGACCCTCCGACAGTGCAGCACTCCCTCAGTACTGACCATCTGACAGTGCAGCACTCCCTTAGTACTGACCCTCCGACAGTGCAGCACTCCCTCAGTACTGACCCTCCGACAGTGCAGCACTCCCCCAGTACTGACCATCTGACAGTGCAGCACTCCCTCAGTACTGACCCTCCAACAGTGCTCCACTCCCTCAGTACTGACCCTCCGACAGTGCAGCGCTCCCTCAATACTGACCCTCTGACAGTGCAGCACTCCCTCAGTACTGACCCTCCGACAGTTCTGCACTCCCTCAGTACTGACCCTCCGACAGTGCAGCGCTCCCTCAGTACTGACCCTCCGACAGTGCTGCACTCCCTCAGTATTGACCATCTGACAGTGCAGCACTCCCTCAGTACTGACCCTCCGACAGTGCTGCACTCCCTCAGTACTGACCATCTGACAGTGCAGCACTCCCTCAGTACTGACCCTCCGACAGTGCTGCACACCCTCAGTACTGGCCCTCCGACAGTGCAGCGCTCCCTCAATACTGACCCTCTGACAGTGCAGCACTCCCTCAGTACTGACCCTCTGACAGTGCAGCACTCCCTCAGTACTGACCCTCCGACAGTGCAGCGCTCCCTCATACTGAACCTCCGACAGTGCAGCACTCCCTCAGTACTGACCCTCCGAGAGTGCAGCACTCCCTCAGTACTGACCCTCCGACAGTGCAGCACTGCCTCAGGACTGACCCTCCGACAGTGCAGCACTCCCTCAGTACTGACCCTTCGACAGTGCAGCGCTCCCTCAGTACTGACCCTCTGACAGTGCAGCACTCCCTCAGTACTGACCCTCTGACAGTGCAGCACTCCCTCAGTACTGACTCTCTGACAGTGCAGCACTCCCTCTGTACTGACCCTCCGACAGTGCAGCACTCCCTCAGTACTGACCCTCTGACAGTGCAGCACTCCCTCAGTACTGACCCTCTGACAGTGCAGCACTCCCTCAGTACTGACCCTCCGACAGTGCAGCACTCCCTCAGTACTGACCCTCCGACAGTGCAGCACTCCCTCAGTACTGACCCTCCGACAGTGCAGCACTCCCTCAGTACTGACCCACCGACAGTGCAGCACTCCCCCAGTACTGACCCTCCGACAGTGCTGCACTCCCTCAGTACTGACCATCTGACAGTGCAGCACTCCCTCAGTACTGACCCTCCGACAGTGCTGCACACCCTCAGTACTGGCCCTCCGACAGTGCAGCGCTCCCTCAATACTGACCCTCTGACAGTGCAGCACTCCCTCAGTACTGACCCTCCGACAGTGCAGCACTCCCTCATACTGAACCTCCGACAGTGCAGCACTCCCTCAGTACTGACACTCTGACAGTGCAGCACTCCCTCAGTACTGACCCTCCGACAGTGCAGCACTCCCTCAGTACTGACCCTCCGACAGTGCAGCACTGCCTCAGTACTGACCCTCCGACAGTGCAGCACTCCCTCAGTACTGACCCTTCGACAGTGCAGCGCTCCCTCAGTACTGACCCTCTGACAGTGCAGCACTCCCTCAGTACTGACCCTCTGACAGTGCAGCACTCCCTCAGCACTGACTCTCTGACAGTGCAGCACTCCCTCTGTACTGACCCTCCGACAGTGCAGCACTCCCTCAGTACTGACCCTCTGACAGTGCAGCACTCCCTCAGTACTGACCCTCTGACAGTGCAGCACTCCCTCAGTACTGACCCTCCGACAGTGCAGCACACCCTCAGTACTGACCCTCCGACAGTGCAGCACTCCCTCAGTACTGACCCTCCAACAGTGCTGCACTCCCTCAGTACTGACCCTCCGACAGTGCAGCGCTCCCTCAATACTGACCCTCTGACAGTGCAGCACTCCCTCAGTACTGACCCTCCGACAGTTCTGCACTCCCTCAGTACTGACCCTCCGACAGTGCAGCGCTCCCTCAGTACTGACCCTCCGACAGTGCTGCACTCCCTCAGTATTGACCATCTGACAGTGCAGCACTCCCTCAGTACTGACCCTCCGACAGTGCTACACTCCCTCAGTACTGACCATCTGACAGTGCAGCACTCCCTCAGTACTGACCCTCCGACAGTGCTGCACACCCTCAGTACTGGCCCTCCGACAGTGCAGCGCTCCCTCAATACTGACCCTCTGACAGTGCAGCACTCCCTCAGTACTGACCCTCTGACAGTGCAGCACTCCCTCAGTACTGACCCTCCGACAGTGCAGCGCTCCCTCATACTGAACCTCCGACAGTGCAGCACTCCCTCAGTACTGACCCTCCGACAGTGCAGCACTCCCTCAGTACTGACCCTCCGACAGTGCAGCACTGCCTCAGGACTGACCCTCCGACAGTGCAGCACTCCCTCAGTACTGACCCTTCGACAGTGCAGCGCTCCCTCAGTACTGACCCTCTGACAGTGCAGCACTCCCTCAGTACTGACCCTCTGACAGTGCAGCACTCCCTCAGTACTGACTCTCTGACAGTGCAGCACTCCCTCTGTACTGACCCTCCGACAGTGCAGCACTCCCTCAGTACTGACCCTCTGACAGTGCAGCACTCCCTCAGTACTGACCCTCTGACAGTGCAGCACTCCCTCAGTACTGACCCTCCGACAGTGCAGCACACCCTCAGTACTGACCCTCCGACAGTGCAGCACTCCCTCAGTACTGACCCTCCGACAGTGCAGCACTCCCTCAGTACTGACCCTCCGACAGTTCTGCACTCCCTCAGTACTGACCCTCCGACAGTGCAGCGCTCCCTCAGTACTGACCCTCCGACAGTGCTGCACTCCCTCAGTATTGGCCATCTGACAGTGCAGCACTCCCTCAGTACTGACCCTCCGACAGTGCTGCACTCCCTCAGTACTGACCATCTGACAGTGCAGCACTCCCTCAGTACTGACCCTCCGACAGTGCAGCACTCCCCCAGTACTGACCCTCCGACAGTGCAGCACTCCCTCAGTACTGACCCTCCGACAGTGCAGCACTCCCTCAGTACTGACCCACCGACAGTGCAGCACTCCCCCAGTACTGACCCTCCGACAGTGCAGCACTCCCCCAGTACTGACCCTCCGACAGTGCAGCACTCCCTCAGTACTGACCCTCCGACAGTGCAGCACTCCCTCAGTACTGACCCACCGACAGTGCAGCACTCCCCCAGTACTGACCCTTCGACAGTGCAGCACTCCCTCAGTACTGACCCTCCGACAGTGCAGCACTGCCTCAGTACTGACCCTCCGACAGTGCAGCACTCCCTCAGTACTGACCCTTCGACAGTGCAGCGCTCCCTCAGTACTGACCCTCTGACAGTGCAGCACTCCCTCAGTACTGACCCTCTGACAGTGCAGCACTCCCTCAGTACTGACCCTCCGACAGTGCAGCACACCCTCAGTACTGACCCTCCGACAGTGCAGCACTCCCTCAGTACTGACCCTCCGACAGTGCAGCACTCCCTCAGTACTGACCATCCGACAGTGCAGCACTCCCTCAGTACTGACCCTCCGACAGTGCAGCACTCCCTCAGTACTGACCATCCGACAGTGCAGTGCTCCCTCAGTACTAACCCTGACACAGTGCAGCACTCCCTCAGTACTGACTCTCCGACAGTGCAGCACTCTCTCAGTACTGACTCTCTGACAGTGCAGCACTCCCTCAGTACTGACCCTCCGACTGTGCAGCACTCCCTCAGGACTGACCCTCTGACCTTCATCTTTTCAATTTCTCACAGGATACTGGGAGGGAAGCTTTCATCAAAAGCATCCCAGCAGAACTGAAACCCTTCGAAGATCTCCTGGCAAAAAATAATGGCGGGAAGGACTTCCTCGTGGGAAATAAGGTCGGATGCACAATCTTAACTCTATCTAACCCCGTACTGTATCTGTCTGGGGAGCAATCAATGCTGACACTGGGTATAAAGTGGGGGGGGGACACACTGTCAGAGTAATGTCGCGGGAGCTCTACACTGTATCTAACCCGTACTGTACCTGTCCTGGGAGCACTCGATGCTGACACTGGGTCTAAAGTGGAGGACACACTGTCAGGGTAATGTAGAAGGAGCTCTACACTGTATCTAACCCGTACTGTACCTGTCCTGGGAGCACTCGATGCTGATACTGGGTATAAAGTGGAGGGGACACACTGTCAGAGTAATGTCGAGGGAGCTCTACACTGTATCTAACCCGTACTGTACCTGTCCTGGGAGCACTCGATACTGACACTGGGTATAAAGTGCGAGGACACACTGTCAGGGTAATGTAGAGGGAGCTCTACACTGTATCTAACCCGTACTGTACCTGTCCTGGGAGCACTCGATGCTGACACTGGGTATAAAGTGGAGGGGACACTGTCAGGGTAATGTAGAGGGAGCTCTACACTGTATCTAACCCGTACTGTACCTGTCCTGGGAGCACTCGATACTGACACTGGGTATAAAGTGCGAGGACACACTGTCAGGGTAATGTAGAGGGAGCTCTACACTGTATCTAACCCGTACTGTACCTGTCCTGGGAGCACTCGATACTGACACTGGGTATAAAGTGGGGGGGACACACTGTCAGGGTAATGTAGAGGGAGCTCTACACTGTATCTAACCCGTGCTGGACCTGTCCTGGGAGCACTCGATGCTGACACTGGGTATAAAGTGGGGGGGAAACACTGTCAGGGTAATGTAGAGGGAGCTCTACACTGTATCTAACCCGTGCTGGACCTGTCCTGGGAGCACTCGATGCTGAAACTGGTTATAAAGTGGGGGGGACACACTGCAGGGTAATGTCGAGGGAGCTCTACACTGTATCTAACCCGTACTGTACCTGTCCTGGGAGCACTCGATACTGACACTGGGTATAAAGTGCGAGGACACACTGTCAGGGTAATGTAGAGGGAGCTCTACACTGTATCTAACCCGTACTGTACCTGTCCTGGGAGCACTCGATACTGACACTGGGTATAAAGTGGGGGGGACACACTGTCAGGGTAATGTAGAGGGAGCTCTACACTGTATCTAACCCGTGCTGGACCTGTCCTGGGAGCACTCGATGCTGAAACTGGTTATAAAGTGGGGGGGACACACTGCAGGGTAATGTCGAGGGAGCTCTACACTGTATCTAACCCGTACTGTACCTGTCCTGGGAGCACTCGATGCTGACACTGGGTATAAAGTGGGGGACACACTGTCAGGGTAATGTGGAGGGAGCTCTACACTGTATCTAACCCGTACTGTACCTGTCCTGGGAGCACTCGATACTGACACTGGGTATAAAGTGGGGGGGACACACTGTCAGGGTAATGTAGAGGGAGCTCTACACTGTATCTAACCCGTGCTGGACCTGTCCTGGGAGCACTCGATGCTGAAACTGGTTATAAAGTGGGGGGGACACACTGCAGGGTAATGTCGAGGGAGCTCTACACTGTATCTAACCCGTACTGTACCTGTCCTGGGAGCACTCGATGCTGACACTGGGTATAAAGTGGGGGACACACTGTCAGGGTAATGCAGAGGGAGCTCCACACTGTATCTAACCCCATACTGTACCTGTCCTGGGAGCACTCGATACTGACACTGGGTATAAAGTGGGGGGGACACACTGTCAGGGTAATGTAGAGGGAGCTCCACACTGTATCTAACCCCATACTGTACCTGTCCTGGGAGCACTCGATGCTGACACTGGGTATAAAGTGAGGGGGACACAATGTCAGGGTAATGTAAAGGGAGCTCTGCAGTGTATCTAACACTGTGCACTGTGAGTGCTCTATACCGACTCTCACTCACTTTCCTCTCTCTCTCTGTAGATCTCTTATGCTGATTATAATCTGGTCGATATGCTTTCTAACCTTGAGGTGCTGTCTCCGGGTTGCCTGAAGGGCACTCCCCTGCTCAAGGCCTACGTGGATCGCATCATCTCTAGGCCTAAACTCAAGGCCTACCTGGAATCTGATGCCCACAAGAAGGTCCCCATCAATGGCAACGGCAAGCAGTGAACACGGGGATGAGTGGGCGGGAGTGGAGAGGCCATGGCAGAGACAGGGCACGTAGAGCTAGGCCCAGATAGGCCTCAGGACCTTTCACTCCCTCCGTACCACACTGCGCAAGCATGGCTTCGCGATGGTTGTCACGGTTACTCGGGTTTGAAATAAAGCAGCCCCTTCTGTAAACCTTTCTGTTATCTGAAGTGCTTTTTTGTCTCTTTCTCTGTCTCACACACATACTCTCCCTGTCTCCCTCCCTCTCTCTCATACGAGCCCAGGTTCTCTCACTCGCACCTCACTGGGTTTGGAATCCCCACTGTTGCATACCCTTCCTCAAGGGGCCATCCTCAATAAGTGGTCAGGAACAAGGGGGAGGCCATTGAGCCCCTTCTCCAGCCTGTTACACGGGAACGGGAGGAGGCCCATTCAGCCCCTTCTCCAGCCTGTTGCACAGGAACAGGAGGAGGCCCATTCAGCCCCTTGTCCAGCCTGTTACACAGGAACAGGAGGAGGCCCATTCAGCCCCTTCTCCAGCCTGTTACACTGGAACAGGAGGAGGCCCATTCAGCCCCTTCTCCGGCCTGTTACACAGGAACAGGAGGAGGCCCATTCAGCCCCTTCTCCAGCCTGTTACACATGAACAGGAGGAGGCCCATTCAGCCCCTTGTCCAGCCTGTTACACGGGAACAGGAGGAGGCCCATTCAGCCCCTTCTCCGGCCTGTTACACAGGAACAGGAGGAGGCCCATTCAGCTCCTGCTCCAGCCTGTTACACAGGAACAAGAGGAGGCCCATTCAGCCCCTTCTCCAGCCAGTTACACTGGAACAGGAGGAGGCCCATTCAGCCCCTTCTCCGGCCTGTTGCACAGGAACAGGAGGAGGCCCATTCAGACCCCACGAGCCTCTTCTGTCATTCAATGAGATCCTGGCTGATCTATGACCTAACTCCATATTCCCGCCTTTGTCCCATATCCCTCAATCCCTCCGGATAACAGAAATCTATCAATCCCAGATTTAAAATGAACAATTGATCCAGCATCGATTGCCGTTTGCGGGAGAGAGTTCCAAACCTCTCCCACCCTGTGTGTGTAGAAGTGTTTCTCAATTTCACTCCTGAAAGGTCTGGCTCTCGTTTCTCGACTTCGCCCCCCCCTCGTCCGAGACTCCCCGACCAGTGGAAAGAGTTTCTCTCTATCCACCCCCGATCAGTTCCCCTTCACATCTTGAAAACTGTGATCAATTCACCCCTTAATCTTCTAAATTCCAGTGAATACATCCCCAGTTTGTGTAATCTCTCCTCGTTATTTAACCCTTGGAGTCCTGGTATCATTCTGGTAAATCTACACTGCACTCTTTCCAGGGCCAGTATCTCCTTCCTGTGGTGTGGGGCCCAGAACTGAACACAGTAACTCCAAGGTGTGGTCTAACCAGGACTCTGCACAGCTGCAGCATGACCTCTACTCCCTTGTGTTCTGGTCCTCGAGAGATAAAGGCCAGCATTCCATCAGCCTCGGTGATTATTTCCTGTTTCAGTTCACGACATTTTCATGATCTGTGTACCTGGCTCCCCAAGTCTCTTTGAACCTCCACTGTTTCTAGCTTTTCACCATTTATAAAGTGCCCTGTTCTAAACTTTTTTCGGTCCAAAGTGAAAAAACACTTTTTAAGGATTTTTGAATTGATACACCAGTGAGAGAGAATTTCTCTCTAATGAGCCTAACAGGCTGGAGAAGGGGCTGAATGGGCCTCCTCCTGTTCCAGTGTAACAGGCTGGAGAAGGGGCTGAATGGACCTCCTCCTGTTCCAGTGTAACAGGCTGGAGAAGGGGCTGAATGGGTCTCCTCCTGTTCCATTGTAACAGGCTGGAGAAGGGGCTGAATGGGCCTCCTCCTGTTCCTGTGTAACAGGCTGGAGAAGGGGCTGAATGGGCCTCCTCCTGTTCCTGTGTAACAGGCTGGAGAAGGGGCTGAATGGGCCTCCTCCTGTTCCAGTGTAACAGGCTGGAGAAGGGGCTGAATGGGCCTCCTCCTGTTCCAGTGTAACAGGCTGGAGAAGGGGCTGAATGGGCCTCCTCCTGTTCCAGTGTAACAGGCCGGAGAAGGGGCTGAATGGGCCTCCTCCTGTTCCAGTGCAACAGGCTGGAGAAGGGGCTGAATGGGCCTCCTCCTGTTCCAGTGTAACAGGCCGGAGAAGGGGCTGAATGGGCCTCCTCCTGTTCCCGTGTAACAGGCTGGAGAAGGGGCTGAATGGGCCTCCTCCTGTTCCAGTGTAACAGGCTGGAGAAGGGGCTGAATGGGCCTCCTCCTGTTCCAGTGCAACAGGCCGGAGAAGGGGCTGAATGGGCCTCCTCCTGCCCCGTGTCCGAACTCACACTGAGTCCCATTCACCCCTCACCCCCTGTGCTCACTGATCCACCCTGACTCCCACTCTGGCCCAAATAGTACTACCTATCTCAGTAACATCCTCCAGTATCTACAACACTCCCTATCTCAGTAACATCCTCCAGTATCTACAACACTCCCTATCTCTGTAACCTCCTCCAGTCCCTACAACCCTCCCTATCTCTGTAACCTCCTCCAGCCCCAACAACCCTCCCTATCTCTGTAACCTCCTCCAGCCCCAACAACCCTCCCTATCTCTGTAACCTCCTCCAGTCCCTACAACCCTCCCTATCTCTGTAACCTCCTCCAGCCCCAACAACCCTCCCCATCTCTGTAACCTCCTCCAGTCCCTACAACCCTCCCTATCTCTGTAACCTCCTCCAGCCCCAACAACCCTCCCTATCTCTGTAACCTCCTCCAGCCCCAACAACCCTCCCTATCTCTGTAACCTCCTCCAGTCCCTACAACCCTCCCTATCTCTGTAACCTCCTCCAGCCCCAACAACCCTCCCTATCTCTGTAACCTCCTCCAGTCCCTACAACCCTCCCTATCTCTGTAACCTCCTCCAGCCCCAACAACCCTCCCTATCTCTGTAACCTCCTCCAGCCCCAACAACCCTCCCTATCTCTGTAACCTCCTCCAGTCCCTACAACCCTCCCTATCTCTGTAACCTCCTCCAGCCCCAACAACCCTCCCTATCTCTGTAACCTCCTCCAGTCCCTACAACCCTCCCTATCTCTGTAACCTCCTCCAGCCCCAACAACCGTCCCTATCTCTGTAACCTCCTCCAGCCCCAACAACCCTCCCTATCTCTGTAACCTCCTCCAGTCCCTACAACCCTCCCTATCTCTGTAACCTCCTCCAGCCCCAACAACCCTCCCTATCTCTGTAACCTCCTCCAGTCCCTACAACCCTCCCTATCTCTGTAACCTCCTCCAGCCCCAACAACCCTCCCTATCTCTGTAACCTCCTCCAGCCCCAACAACCCTCCCTATCTCTGTAACCTCCTCCAGTCCCTACAACCCTCCCTATCTCTGTAACCTCCTCCAGCCCCAACAACCCTCCCTATCTCTGTAACCTCCTCCAGCCCCAACAACCCTCCCTATCTCTGTAACCTCCTCCAGCCCCAACAAGCCTCCCTATCTCTGTAACCTCCTCCAGTCCCTACAACTCACCCTATCTCTGTAACCTCCTCCAGTCCCAACAACATTCCCTATCACTGTAACCTCCTCCAGCCCCTACAATCCTCCCTATCTCTGTAGCCACCTCCAGTCCCTACAACACTCCCTATCTCTGTAACCTCCTCCAGCCCCTACAACTCACCCTATCTCTGTAAACTCCTCCGGCCCCTACACCCCTCCTTATCTCTGTAACCTCCTCCAGATGCTACAATCCTCCCTATGTCTGTAACCTCCTCCAGTCCCTACAACACTCCCTATCTCTGTACCCTCCTCCAGCCTCTACAACCCTCCCTATCTCCGCAACCTCCTCCAGTCCATACAACGCTCCCTATCTCTGTAACCTCCTCCAGCTTCTACAACCCTCCCTATCTCTGTAACCTCCTCCAGTCCTTACTACAGTCCCTATCTCTGTAACCTCCTCCAGCCCCTACAACCCTCCCTATCTCTGTACCCTCCTCCAGCTTCCACAACCCTCCCTATCTCTGTAACCTCCTCCAGCCCCAACAACCCTCCCTATCTCTGTAACCTCCTCCAGTCCCTACAATCCTCCCTATGTCTGTAACCTCCTCCAGTCCCTACAACCCTCCCTTTCTCTGTAACCTCCTCCAGCCCCAACAACCCTCCCTATCTCTGTAACCTCCTCCAGCCCCAACAACCCTCCCTATCTCTGTAACCTCCTCCAGCCCCAACAACCCTCCCTATCTCTGTAACCTCCTCCAGCCTCTACAACCCTCCCTATCTCTGTAACCTCCTCCAGTCCTTACAACAGTCCCTATCTCTGTAACCTCCTCCAGCCCCTACAACCCTCCCTATCTCTGTACCTTCCTCCAGATTCTACAACCCTCCCTATCTCTGTAACCTCCTCCAGCCCCAACAACCCTCCCTATCTCTGTAACCTCCTCCAGTCCCTACAATCCTCCCTATGTCTGTAACCTCCTCCAGTCCCTACAACCCTCCCTTTCTCTGTAACCCCCTCCAGCCCCAAGAACCCTCCCTATCTCTGTAACCTCCTCCAGTCCCTACAACCCTCCCTATCTCTGTAACCTCCTCCAGCCCCAACAACCCTCCCTATCTCTGTAACCTCCTCCAGCCCCAACAACCCTCCCTATCTCTGTAACCTCCTCCAGTCCCAACAACCCTCCCTATCTCTGTCACCTCCTCCAGCCCCAACAACCCTCCCTATCTCTGTAACCTCCTCCAGCCCCAACAACCCTCCCTATCTCTGTAACCTCCTCCAGCCCCAACAAGCCTCCCTATCTCTGTAACCTCCTCCAGTCCCTGCTACCCCCCCCCCCCTATCTCTGTAACCTCCTCCAGCCCCAACAACCCTCCCTATCTCTGTAACCTCCTCCAGCCCCAACAACCTTCCCTATCTCTGTAACTTCCTCCAGCCCCTACAACCCTCCCTATCTCTGTAACCTCCTCCAGTCCCTACAACTCACCCTATCTCTGTAACCTCCTCCAGTCCCTTCAACACTCCCTATCTCTGTAACCTCCTCCAGCCCCTACAACCCTCCCTATCTTTGTAGCCACCTCCAGTCCCTACAACACTCCCTATCTCTGTAACCTCCTCCAGCCCCTACAACTCACCCTATCTCTGTAAACTCCTCCGGCCCCTACAGCCCTCCTTTTCTCTGTAACCTCCTCCAGATGCTACAAGCCTCCCTATCTCTGTAACCTCCTCCAGTCCCTACAATCCTCCCTATTTCTGTAACCTCCTCCAGTCCCTACAACTCTCCCTATCTCTGTAACCTCCTCCAGCCTCTACAACCCTCCCTATCTCCGCAACCTCCTCCAGTCCATACAACGCTCCCTATCTCTGTAACCTCCTCCAGTCCTTACAACAGTCCCTATCTCTGTAACCACCTCCAGCCCCTACAACCCTCCCTATCTCTGTAACCTCCTCCAGCTTCTACAACCCTCCCTATCTCTGTAACCTCCTCCAGTCCCTACAACACTCCCTATCTCTGTAACCTCCCCCAGCCCCTACAACACTCCCTATCTCTGTAACCTCCTCCAGCCTCTACAACCCTCCCTATCTCTGTAACCTGCTCCAGTCCCGACAACACACCCTATCTTTGTAACCTCCTCCAGCCTCTACAACCCTCCCTATCTCTGTCACCTCCTCCAGTCCCTACAACACACCCTATCTCTGTAACCTCCTCCAGCCCCTACAACCCTCCCTATCTCTGGAACCTCCTCCTGTCCCAACAACACTCCCTATCTCTGTAACCTCCTCCAGCCCCTACAACTCACCCTATCTCTGTAACCTCCTCCGGCCCCTACACCCCTCCCTATCTCTGTAACCTCCTACAGATGCTCCAAGCCTCCCTATCTCTGTAACCTCCTCCAGCCCCTACAACCCTCCCTATCTCTGTAACCTCCTCCGGCCCCGGCAACACTCCCTATCTCTGTAACATCCGACAGCCCCGAAAACCCTCCCTATCTCTGTAAACTCCTCCGGCCCCTACAACACTCCCTATCTCTGTAACCTCCTCCAGCCCCTACAACCCTCCCTATCTCTGTTAGCTCCTCCTGCCCCTACAACACTCCCTATCTCTGTACCATCCTACAGCCCCGAAAACCCTCCCTATCTCTGTAAACTCCTACGGCCCCTACAACACTCCCTATCTCTGTAACATCCTCCAGCCTCTACAACCCTCCCTATCTCTGTAACCTCCTCCAGTCCCTACAACACACCCTATCTCTGTAACCTCCTCCAGCCTCTACAACCCTCCCTATCTCTGTCACCTCCTCCAGTCCCTACAACACACCCTATCTCTGTAACCTCCTCCAGCCCCTACAACCCTCCCTATCTCTGGAACTTCCTCCTGTCCCAACAACACTCCCTATCTCTGTAACCTCCTCCAGCCCCTACAACACACCCTATCTCTGTAACCTCCTCCAGCTCCTACAACACTCCAATTCTCTGTAACCTCCTCCAGTCCGTACAGCCCTCCATATCTCTGTAACCTCCTCCAGCCCCGACAACCCTCCCTATCTCTGTAACCTCCTCCAGCCCCTACACCCCTCCCTATCTCTGTAACCTCCTACAGATGCTCCAAGCCTCCCTATCTCTGTAACCTCCTCCAGCCCCTACAACCCTCCCTATCTCTGTAACCTCCTCCGGCCCCGACAACACTCCCTATCTCTGTAACATCCTACAGCCCGAAAACCCTCCCTATCTCTGTAAACTCCTCCGGCCCCTACAACACTCCCTATCTCTGTAACCTCCTCCAGCCCCTACAACACTCCCTATCTCTGTACCATCCTACAGCCCCGAAAACCCTCCCTATCTCTGTAAACTCCTCCGGCCCCTACAACACTCCCTATCTCTGTAACCTCCTCCAGCCCCTACAACCCTCCCTATCTCTGTAACCTCCTCCGGCCCCTACAACACTCCCTATCGCTGTACCATCCTGCAGCCCCGAAAACCCTCCCTATCTCTGTAAACTCCTACGGCCCCTACAACACTCCCTATCTCTGTAACCTCCTCCAGCCCCTACAACCCTCCCTATCTCTGTAACCTCCTCCGGCCCCTACAACACTCCCTATCTCTGTACCATCCTGCAGCCCCGAAAACCCTCCCTATCTCTGTAAACTCCTACGGCCCCTACAACACTCCCTATCTCTGTAACCTCCTCCAGCCCCTACAACCCTCCCTATCTCTGTAAACTCCTACGGCCCCTACAACACTCCCTATCTCTGTAACCTCCTCCTGCCCCTAGATCCCTCCATATCTCGGTAACCTCCTCCAGCCCCTGCAACACACCCTATCTCAGTAACCTCCTCCAGACCCTGCAACCCTACCTATTTCTGTAACCTCCTCCAGCCCCGACAACCATCCCTATCTCTGTAACATCCTCCAGCCCCGACAACCCTCCCTATCTCTGTAACCTCCTCCAGCTCCTACAACACTCCAATTCTCTGTAACCTCCTCCAGTCCGTACAGCCCTCCATATCTCTGTAACCTCCTCCAGCCCCGACAACCCTCCCTATCTCTGTAACCTCCTCCAGCCCCAACAACACTCCCTATCTCTGTAACCTCCTTCAGCCACTAAAATCCTCCCCATCTCTGTCACCTCCTCCAGCCTCTACAACCCTCCGAGATCTCTGCTCTCCTCCAATTCCGGCCTCTTGAGCATCCCCCGATTTTAATCTCTCCACCAGTGGCGGCCGTGCCTTCAGGTGCCTGGGCCCTAAGCTCTGGAATTCCCTCCCTAAACCTCTCCGCCTCTCTCTCTCCTCATTTAAGACTCTCCTTCAAACCTCCCTCTTTGACCCAGCGTTTGGTCACCTCTCCCGAATATCTACCTGTGTAGCTCGCGGTCTGAATTGTGTTTGATAATCGCTCCTTGGGACATTTTACTACGTTATTAAATTAAAGCTGCAATATAAATACAAGTTTCTGTATCTCTCTGATACACATGAGTGCAAAATATGCTGTAAATATATAAATATTGTGTACAGACACAGTGGGAGGACAATAGTGGAATGTTGAAGAACACACTTGTCAAGGTGAGACTGATGTCACATAAATCATGAGAACGCACTCGCACCCACTCACACTCACTCTCACTCACTCTCACTCACTCTCACACACACACACCCACTCTCACTCACACTCACTCTCACTCACTCACACTCACATACACTCACACACACTCACATACACTCACACACTCACTCACACACACTCACAAACACACTCACACTCACTCACTCACACTCACACTCACTCACACATACACAATCACATACACTCACACACACTCACTCACAAACACACTCACATACACTCACACACACTCACTCACACTCACTCACCCACACACTCACAAACACACTCACATGTACTCACGCACACTCACTCGCACTCACTCACACACTCACAAACACACTCAAATGCACTCACACACACTCACTCACACACACACTCACAAACACACTCACATACACTCACACACACTCACATATAATCACTCACTCTCACTCACTCTCACTCACTCTCACACACACACACCCACTCTCACTCACACTCACTCTCACTCACTCTCACTCACACACTCTCACTCACAAACACACTCACATGCACTCACACACACTCACATACACTCACTCACTCACACACACACCCACACACTCACCCACACACTCACAAACACACTCACACTCACTCACTCTCACTCACACTCACTCACACACTCATACACACTCACACATACACAATCACATACACTCACACACTCACTCACAAACACACTCACATACACTCACACACACTCACATACACTCACTCACTCACACACACACCCACACACTCACCCACACACTCACAAACACACTCACACTCACTCACTCTCACTCACACACTCATACACACTCACACATACACTCACTCACAAACACACTCACATACACTCACATACACTCACACACACTCACTCACACTCACTCACCCACACACTCACATGCACTCACACACACTCACTCACACACACACTCACAAACACACTCACATACACTCACTCACACTCACTCACCCACACACTCACAAACACACTCACATGCATTCACACACACTCACTCGCACTCACTCACACACTCACAAACACACTCACATGCACTCACTCAGACTCACCCACACACTCACATACACACTCACACACACTCTCTCAAACACACTCACTCACCCACACACTCACAAACAGACTCACATGCACTCACACACACTCACTCGCACTCACTCACACACTCACAAACACACTCACATGCACTCACACACACTCACTCACACTCACTCACACACACACACACTCACAAACACACTCACATACACTCACACACACTCACTCACACTCACTCACACTCACTCACAAACACACTCACATGCACTCACACACACTCACTCACACTCACTCACCCACACACTCACATGCACTCACTCACACTCTCTCAAACACACTCACTCACACTCACTCACCCACACACTCACAAACACACTCACATGCACTCACACACACTCTCTCAAGCACACTCACTCACACACTCACCCACATACTCACAAACACACACACATACACTCACACACACTCACTCACCCACACACACAAACACACTCACTCACCTACACACTCACAAACACACTCACATGCACACACACACTCTCGCTCACACACTCACCCACACACTCACAAACACACACACATACACTCACACACACTCACTCACCCACTCACACAAACACACTCACTCACCTACACACTCACAAACACACTCACATGCACACACACACTCTCACTCACACACTCACAAACACACACACACAAACACACTCACAAACACACTCACTCACCCACACACTCACAAACACACACAAACACTCACTCACACTCACTCACCCACACACTCACACACACTCACTCACACTCACCCACACACTCACAAACACACTCACATACACTCACACACTCACTCTCACTCACACACTCACTCACTGACACACTCACAAACAAGCACACATACACACTCACACACACTCACACACTCACTCAAACACACTCACTCACACACTCACTCACACAAACACTCACACATACGCACTCACATATACTCACTCACATACACACACTCACTCAAACACACTCACTCACAAACACTCACCCACACAAACACTCACACAAACACACACATACACACTCACATATACTCACTCATACTCACACACACTCACACACACTCACACACACACACTCACTTACATACTCACACACATACCCACAAACACTCACACATACACGCTCACATACACTCACTCACACTCGCACTCACTCTCATACACTCACTCACACACACACTCACACATACACACTCACTCACAGACTCACACACATACCCACAAACACTCACACATACACGCTCACATACACTCACTCACACTCGCACTCACTCTCATACGCACTCACTCACACACACTCACACTCACAAACACTCACACATACACACTCACATACACTCACTCACACTCTCACTCACTCTCACTCTCACTCACACTTACTGTCACTCACACACACTCTCTCTCACTCACGCTCAGTCACTCCCACTCACGCTCAGTCACTCTCACTCACGCTCACTCACACAGAGTCTGGAGGGAGCTCTACACTGTATCTAACCCGTACTGTACCTGTCCTGGGAGCACTCGATGCTGACACTGGGTATAAAGTGGGGGGGGGGACACACTGTCAGGGTAATGTAGAGGGAGCTCTACACTGTATCTAACCCGTACTGTACCTGTCCTGGGAGCACTCGATGCTGACACTGGGTATAAAGTGGGGGGGACACACTGTCAGGGTAATGTAGAGGGAGCTCTACACTGTATCTAACCCATACTGTACCTGTCCTGGGAGCACTCGATGCTGACACTGGGTATAAAGTGGGGTGGGACACACTGTCAGGGTAATGTAGAGGGAGCTCTACACTGTATCTAACCCGTACTGTACCTGTCCTGGGAGCACTCGATACTGACACTGGGTATAAAGTGGGGTGGGACACACTGTCAGGGTAATGTAGAGGGAGCTCTACACTGTATCTAACCCGTACTGTACCTGTCCTGGGAGCACTCGATGCTGACACTGGGTATAAAGTGGGGGGGGGGACACACTGTCAGGGTAATGTAGAGGGAGCTCTACACTGTATCTAACCCGTACTGTACCTGTCCTGGGAGCACTCGATGCTGACACTGGGTATAAAGTGGGGGGGACACACTGTCAGGGTAATGTAGAGGGAGCTCTACACTGTATCTAACCCATACTGTACCTGTCCTGGGAGCACTCGATGCTGACACTGGGTATAAAGTGGGGTGGGACACACTGTCAGGGTAATGTAGAGGGAGCTCTACACTGTATCTAACCCGTACTGTACCTGTCCTGGGAGCACTCGATACTGACACTGGGTATAAAGTGGGGTGGGACACACTGTCAGGGTAATGTAGAGGGAGCTCTACACTGTATCTAACCCGTACTGTACCTGTCCTGGGAGCACTCGATACTGACACTGGGTATAAAGTGGGGAGGACACACTGTCAGGGTAATGTAGAGGGAGCTTGACACTGTATCTAACCCGTACTGTACCTGTCCTGGGAGCACTCGATGCTGACACTGGGTATAAAGTGGGGGGGACACACTGTCAGGGTAATGTAGAGGGAGCTCTACACTGTATCTAACCCGTACTGTACCTGTCCTGGGAGCACTCGATACTGACACTGGGTATAAAGTGGGGGGGACACACTGTCAGGGTAATGTAGAGGGAGCTCTACACTGTATCTAACCCGTACTGTACCTGTACAGTGTGTAGCTCTATCTCTCTCTCGATGTTTATGTCTTCCTCTGTCGTCAGAGAATTTGACACATGTAGTCACCCATTCTGGCACCTGAAGGTTTGCCTTCAAATCATTTTATTTTTGCTGGACCAATATCGAACAGCGACAACGATCATCGGGAAGAAAGAACTAAAAGCAGAATATAGGGAGCTAGGAATTAAGTTGAAAAGTAGGACCTCAAAGGTAGTGATCTCAGGATTACTACCAGTGCCATGTGCTAGTCAGAGTAGAAATAGCAGGATATATCGGGTGAATACGTGGCTGAAGAGATGGTGTGAGGGGGAGGGTTTTAAATTCCTGGGACATTGGGACTGGTTCTAGGGGAGGTGGGACCAGTGCAAACTGGACGGGTTACACCTGGGCAGGACCGGGACTGATGTCCTGGGGGGAGTATTTATTAGAGTAGTTGGGGAGGGTTTAAACTAAAATGGCAGGGGGATGGGAACTTTTGCAAGGAATCAGAGGAGGGGGGATCAAAGACAAGAACAAAAGACAGTAAAGGGAATAAGAAAAGTGATAGGCAGAGAAATCAAGGGCCAGAATCAAACAGGGCCACAGTGAGAAATAGTGGGAAGGGGACAAGTAATGTTAAAAAGACAAGTCTTCAGGCTTTGTGCCTTAACACACGGAGCATTCACAATGAAGTGGATGAATTCATCGCACAAGTAGATGTAAACGGATATGATATAGTCGGGATTACGGAAACATGGCTGCAGGGTGACCAGGGATGGGAAATGAACATCCAGGGATATTCAGTATTTAGGAAGGACAGACAAAAAGCAAAAGGTGGTGGAGTTGCATTGCTGGTTAAAGAGGAAATTAACGCAATAGTGAGGAAAGATATTAGATCTGACGATGTGGAATCTGTATGGGTAGAGCTGAGAGACACTAAGGGGCAAAAAACGTCAGTGGGGATTGTATACAGACCCCCAAACTGTAGTGGTGATGTTGGGAGTGGCATTAAACAGGAAATTAGAGACGCATGTGATAAAGGAACATCTGTAATTATGGGTGACTTTAATCTGCATATAGATTGGGCAAATCAAATTAGTCATAATACCATAGAGGAGGAATTCTTGGAGTGTCTACGGGATGGTTTTCTGGACCAACACATTGAGGAACCAACTAGCGAACAGGCCATCCTAGACTGGGTATTGAGTAATGATAGAGGAATAATTGACAATCTAGTGGTGCGAGACCCCTTGGGGACGAGCGACTGTAATATGATAGAATTCTTCATCAAGATGGAGAGTGACGTAGTTGATTCTGAGACAAGGGTCCTGAATCTTAGTAAAGGAAACTACGAAGGTATGAGGCACGAGTTGGCTATGACGGATTGGGAAATGTTACTTAAAGGGATGATGGTGGATAGGCAATGGCAAACATTTAAAAAGCACAGGGATGAACTGCAACAATTGTTTATCCTTCTGGTGCAAAAGTAAAATGGGAAAGGTAGCCAAACCATGGCTTACAAGGGAAATTAGAGATAGCACAAGATCCAAGGAAGAGGCATATAAATTCGCCAGATAAACAACAGACCTGAGGATTGGGAGCAGTTTAGAATTCAGCAAAGGAGGACCAAGGGATTGATTAAGAAGGGGAAAATAGAGTACGAGAGCAAGCTTGCGGGGAACATAAAAACTGACTGTAAAAGTTTCTATCAGTATGTGAAGAGAAAAAGATTGAAGACAAATGTAGGTCCCTTACAGTCAGAAACAGGGGAACTTATGATGGGGAATAAAGAAATGGCTGACCAACTAAATGCATCCTTTGGTTCTGTCTTCACAAAGGAGGAGACAAATATCAGACCAGAAATGTTGGCTCAGTGAGAGAGAGGAACTGAAAGAAATCAGTATTAGTAGAGAAATGGTGTTGGGGAAATTGATGGGATCGAAGGCTGATAAATCCCCAGGGCCTGATAATCTACATCCCAGAGTACTTAAGGAAGTGGCCCTAGAAATAGTGGATGTATTGGTGGTCATCTTACAAGATTCTATAGACTCTGGAACAGTTCCTACAGATTGGAGGGTAGCTAATGTAACCCCACTATTTAAAAAGAGAGGTAGAGAGAAAACGGAATTATAGACCAGTCAACCTGACATCGGTAGTGGGGAAAGTTCGAGAGTCCATTATCAAAGATTTTATAGCAGAGCACTTGGAGAACAGTAGTAGAATTGGACAGAGTCAGCATGGATTTACGAAAGGGAAATCATGCTTGACAAATCTACTAGAATTCTTCGAGGATGTAATTAGTAGAGTTTCAGAAGGCTTTCGACAAAGTCCCACATAAGAGATTAGCGTGTAAACTTAAAGCGCATGGGATTGGGGTTAGTGTATTGCGATGGACAGAAAATTGGTTGGCGGACAAGAAACAAAGAGTAGGAATAAATGGGTCTTTTTCCATATGGCAGGCAGTGACTAGGGGGGTTCCGAAGGGATCGGTGCTAGGACACCAGCCATTCACAATATACATTAATGATTTAGATGAGGGAACTAAATGTAATATCTCCAAATTTGCAGATGACACAAAACTGGGTGGGAGGGTGAGTTGTGAGGAGGATGCAGAGAGGCTTCAGGGTGATTTGGACAAGTTGAGTGAGTGGGCTAATGCATGGCAGATGCAGTATAATGTGGATAAATGTGAGGTTATCCACTTTGGTAGCAAAAACAGGAAGGCAGATTATTATCTGAACGGCTATAAACTGAGAGAGGGGAATATGCAGCAAGACCTGGGTGTTCTCGTACACCAGTCGCTGAAGGTAAGCATGCAGGTGCAACTGGCGATAAAAAAGGGCAAATGGTATGTTGGCCTTCATAGCGAGAGGATTCGAGTACAGGAGCAGGGATGTCTTGTTGCAATTATACAGGGCCTTGGTGAGGCCACACCTGGAATATTGTGTGCAGTTTTGATCTCCTTATCTGAGGAAGGATGTTCTTGCTTTCGAGGGAGTGCAGCGAAGGTTTACCAGACTGATTCCTGGGATGGCGGGACTGACGTATGAGGAAAGAGATTGAGTCGGTTCGGATTATATTCGCTGGAGTTCAGAAGAGTGAGGGGGGATCTCATAGAAACCTATAAAATTCTAACAGGACTTGACAGGGTAGATGCAGGAAGGATGTTCCCGATGGTGGGGGAGTCCAGAACCAAGGGTCATAGTCTAAGGATACGGGGTAAACCTTTCAGGACTGAGATGAGGAGAAATTTCTTCACCCAGAGAGTGGTGAGCCTGTGGAATTCACTACCACAGAAAGCAGTTGAGGCCAAAACATTGTATGTTTTCAAGAAGGAGTTAGATATAGCTCTTGGGGTGAAAGGGATCAAAGGGTATGGGGAGAAAGCGGGAACAGGTTACTGAGCTGGATGATCAGTCATGATCATAATGAATGGCGGAGCAGGCCCGAAGGGCCGAATGGCCTTCTCCTGCTCCTATTTTCTTTGTTTCTATGTTTCTATGAATTGAATACAAGATGGCGGAAACAGGCCGCCTGCGGTGGTGGCCGAGACTCAATTTCAGAAGCCTGATCTGCAAGTGGGATTGATGAGAAAATAGTGGTAGGGAGGATGGAAGTGAGGGACGAGGTGGAGGGCAAAGACTGAGAGGGAAGAAGAGGTGGGGGACATGGCGGTCTCACCGAGTCATGTAGCCGTAGCAACCTGCACCATATGGGTTGGCCAACGGCAGCCCAGGAGGAGACTGATCAGCCTGGGCCCGTGATTCGGAGCTCGCACAGTAGGCGGAGAGGGCATAGGGTGCGAGGGACGGGGGGTCACAGGGATTGTCCAGCCTGGCGGAAGGAGGGCCGGGAGCTCCAACAGGAATTCCGAGGTAACGCTGCCGATGATGGGCGGGGAAAAGACGTCGGGCAGTCGGATCCAGGCTGAGCCGACGGACCGAGTGCAGCCCTGCGGAGGAAGCGAGAACAGGATTTAGATGGACTGTCAGCATCAGTGGCTCAACACACGACATCAATCAATATTTGCCAGGGGTCAAAACATAGGGAGTGATGCATTGTCGGAGCGTCAGTACTGAAGGAGTGCTACATTGTCGGAGAGACAGTACTGAGGGAGCGCTGCATTGTCGAAGGGTCAGTAATGAGGGAGTACTGAACTGTCGGAGGGTCAGTACTGAGGGACTGCTGCTTTGAGCGTCAGACTGAGGGAGTGCTGCACTGTCGGAGGTTCAGTACTGAGGGAGTGCTGCACTGTCGGAGGGTCAGTACTGAGGGACTGCTGCTTTGAGCGTCAGACTGAGGGAGTGCTGCACTGTCGGAGGTTCAGTACTGAGGGAGTGCTGCACTGTCGGAGGGTCAGTACTGAGGGACTGCTGCACTGTCTGAGGGTCAGTACTGAGGGAGTGCTGCACTGTCTGAGGGTCAGTACTGAGGGAGGGCTGCACTGTCAGAGGGTCAGACTGAGGGAGGGCTGCACTGTCAGAGGGTCAGTACTGAGGGAGTGTTGCACTGTCGGAGGGTCAGTACTGAGGGGCTGCTGCACTGTCTGAGGGTCAGTACTGAGGGAGGGCTGCACTGTCAGAGGGTCAGACTGAGGGAGGGCTGCACTGTCAGAGGGTCAGTACTGAGGGAGTGCTGCACTGTCTGAGGGTCAGTACTGAGGGAGGGCTGCACTGTCAGAGGGTCAGACTGAGGGAGGGCTGCACTGTCAGAGGGTCAGTACTGAGGGAGTGTTGCACTGTCGGAGGGTCAGTACTGAAGGGCTGCTGCACTGTCTGAGGGTCAGTACTGAGGGAGTGCTGCACTGTCGGAGGGTCAGTACTGAGGGACTGCTGCACTGTCTGAGGGTCAGTACAGAGGGAGTGCTGCATTGAAGGTCAGACTGAGGGAGTGCTGCACTGTCGGAGGGTCAGTACTGAGAGAGTGCTGCACTGTCAGAGGGTCAGACTGAGGGAGGGCTGCACTGTCGGAGGGACAGTACTGAGGGAGTGTTGCACTGTCGGAGGGTCAGTACTGAGGGGCTGCTGCACTGTCTGAGGGTCAGTACTGAGGGAATGCTGCACTGTCGGAGGGTCAGTACTGAGGGAGTGCCGCACTGTCGGAGAGTCAGACTGAGGGAGGGCTGCACTGTCGGAGGGACAGTACTGAGGGAGTGTTGCACTGTGGGAGGGTCAGTACTGAGGGAGTGCTGCAGTGTTGGAGGGTCAGTACTGAGGGAGTGCTGCAGTGTTGGAGGGTCAGTGCTGAGGGAATGTACAGATATCTCCCTGAGAGAGAGGGGACTGAGAGACACCAGTCAGTGTACAGATATCACCCTGAGAGAGAGGGGACTGAGAGACACCAGTCAGTGTACAGATATCTCACTGAGAGAGAGGGACTGAGAGACACCAGTCAGTGTACAGATATTACCCTGAGAGAGAGGGACTGAGAGACACCAGTCAGTGTACAGATATCACCCTGAGAGAGAGGGGACTGAGAGACACCAGTCAGTGTACAGATATCACCCTGAGAGAGAGGGGACAGAGAGACACCAGTCAGTGTACAGATATCACCCTGAGAGAGGGGACTGAGAGACACCAGTCAGAGTACAGATATCTCCCTGAGAGAGAGGGGACTGAGAGACACCAGTCAGTGTACAGATATCTCCCTGAGAGAGAGGGGACTGAGAGACACCAGTCAGTGTACAGATATCACCCTGAGAGAGAGGGGACAGAGAGACACCAGTCAGTGTACAGATATCTCCCTGAGAGAGAGGGGACTGAGAGACACCAATCAGTGTACAGATATCTCACTGAGAGAGAGGGGACAAAGAGACACCAGTCAGTGTACAGATATCACCCTGAGAGAGAGGGGACTGAGAGACACCAGTCAGTGTACAGATATCACCCTGAGAGAGAGGGGACTGAGAGACACCTGTCAGTGTACAGATATCACCCTGAGAGAGAGGGACTGAGAGACACCAGTCAGTGTACAGATATCACCCTGAGAGAGAGGGGACAGAGAGACACCAGTCAGTGTACAGATATCTCCCTGAGAGAGGGAGGGACTGAGAGACACCAGTGAATGTACAGATATCACCCTGAGAGAGAGGGGTCTGAGAGACACCAGTCAGTGTACAGATATCACCCTGAGAGAGAGGGGACTGAGAGACACCAGTCAGTGTACAGATATCTCACTGAGAGAGAGGGGACTGAGAGACACCAGTCAGTGTACAGATATCTCCCTGAGAGAGGGGACTGAGAGACACCAGTCAGTGTACAGATATCACCCTGAGAGAGAGGGGACTGAGAGACACCAGTCAGTGTACAGATATCACCCTGAGAGAGAGGGGACTGAGAGACACCAGTCAGTGTACAGATATCTCACTGAGAGAGAGGGGACTGAGAGACACCAGTCAGTGTACAGTTATCACCCTGAGAGAGAGGGGACTGAGAGACACCAGTCAGTGTACAGATATCACCCTGAGAGAGAGGGGACTGAGAGACACCAGTCAGTGTACAGTTATCACCCTGAGAGAGGGAGGGACTGAGAGACACCAGTCAGTGTACAGATATCACCCTGAGAGAGGGAGGGACTGAGAGACACCAGTCAGTGTACAGATATCACCCTGAGAGAGGGGACTGAGAGACACCAGTCAGTGTACAGATATCTCCCTGAGAGAGGGAGGGACTGAGAGACACCAGTCAGTGTACAGATATCACCCTGAGAGAGGGAGGGACTGAGAGACACCAGTCAGTGTACAGATATCACCCTGAGAGAGGGGACTGAGAGACACCAGTCAGTGTACAGATATCACCCTGAGAGAGAGAGGACTGAGAGACACCAGTCAGTGTACAGATATCACCCTGAGAGAGAGGGAGGGACTGAGAGACACCAGTCAGTGTACAGATATCACCCTGAGAGAGGGGACTGAGAGACACCAGTCAGTGTACAGATATCACCCTGAGAGAGAGGGACTGAGAGACACCAGTCAGTGTACAGATATCACCCTGAGAGAGGGGACTGAGAGACACCAGTCAGTGTACAGATATCACCCTGTGAGAGGGGACTGAGAGACACCAGTCAGTGTACAGATATCTCCCTGAGAGAGGGAGGGACTGAGAGACACCAGTCAGTGTACAGATATCACCCTGAGAGAGAGGGAGGGACTGAGAGACACCAGTCAGTGTACAGATATCTCACTGAGAGAGGGAGGGACTGAGAGACACCAGTCAGTGTAGTCGTAATGAAACCAGCATTGCAAAGCGTACCTTTCTTATCTCCTCTGTGTCTTGGATATGTTGTTGATAATGAGTTTCGTGCACTTGTTATCGATCCCAGAATTGGCAGAGGTCCCGGCCTCGGGTTTTGTGGCCTGGAATTTAAACCGGTTTAACAGGAATAAGTTAGCAACTGCGGAATCTCTTCATACACAACGTCCACCCTGTATAACCCCTGTGAGCAGTCATGGTCCAGGCACCATCCTCAGGCCGAGTGTAGAATTAACTGGTCTCCCGCTCGGTGATCCAGTCCCCCTCACTGCCAGTCCTATCACGGAATGTGCCAGCACATTGAGGGAGCATCGAGTGACGGTCACCAGTGGACCCCTATCGTATCACTGGACACAGGAACGTGAGAATGTAGAGACCAGGTGCAGGAGGAGGATATTCGGCCCCTCAACCCTGCTCCCCCATTCAATACGATCATGGCTGATCTTCTACCTCATCTCCACTTTCCCGCCCTCTCCCCGTATCCCTCAATTCCCTCGGCGTCCAAAAATCCCTCGATCTCCGTCTTGAATATATTCAACAACTGAGCATCCACAGCTCTCTGGGGTAGAGAATTCCAAAGATTCACAACCCTCGGAGTGAAGACATTTCTCCTCATCTCAGTCCCAAATGGCCAACCCCTTATCCTGAGACTGTGACCCCTGGTTCTAGACTTCCCAGCCAGGGGAAACATTCTTCCTCTATCTACCCCGTTGAACCCTGTAAGAATTTAGTACGTGTTATGACCAGGTGAGGAAGGGTCTAGGGCTCCCCTCTCAGCCATTTCCTAGTTTGGTCATGACAGGATTTAACTTTTAAAACAGTGTTTTTAGCTGCCCCTCAGTGAGTCCTTGCTCACTGCTCTCTAATTAGAATTGCAGAGGAACCAACCAGATTGGATTTCTCAGATTTAAACAGGAAAGGTCTAAGTTTATTAATCTTAACACTCTAACTCAGTTAAAACTGCTCAAAATACGTGAGGCGTTCAGGCTCACATGTATACGTGATAAACACACACACAAATAGATACAGAGGAGGAGAAAGAAATACAAGGCGGAAGGTTTGAAGTAGTAGATGGAATTCAGTTACTGGCTTTGAGTTGGATGTGAAGTCTTTGATTGAAGTTAAGCCTTGCAGTTCTCGTTGGGGCCCAGTGCACACTTTCAAACTTGTTTCGCTGGTATCAGAAGGTTGCAGGAGCCTTCTGGCTTGAGGCTTGAGTTACTTCCGTGGGTCCCTGGAACTCTGCGTGTGTGAGAGAGAGAGACAGAGAGAGACAGAGAGAGGGGGAAAGAGGGAGAGAAAGAGAGAGAGGGGTGCTTTCTTCTCGCAGTTCAATTGCAGTCTGCCTCAAAACTTTTCTGCAAGCACAATTCAATTAACTCCCAGGTTGACCAACAGGTGCGCCATGTGCTGAGCTCCTTGCTTGAAACAGCCTCACCTGAGAGGTTTGTAGATTCCTCAGAGCTTACCAGACACACTATCAGCCTGCAATACGTTAAGAAATGGGCATCCCAGTAAACATGTGATTTTTGGGGAGGTTTGAGGTTTGCACATTTCCATGACTGTCTAGGGTGTCTTTGTTCCTGTTGAGGTCTGCCGGGGTGGCGGTGGGTGGGGAGAGGTTTAGATATAATTAGCCCTGGTTTGGAGTTCTGATCATGGGCGTCGGCTGTGGGTGGATCCATTCTGATCTCTCTTTCAGTGCTTTGATGAATCATGCAAGTGCTTTTCACCTTAGGGGATGGTTGGTTCCCTTTTCTCCTGTCTGCGGGGGCCGATTCTTTGCTAATCTTCCCTTTCTCCTCTGTGGCACTCCTGCTTGCAGGTATTTGTCCAAATTCTACGGCACGCCCCTGCGGCACTTCGACTAGGTGAGGCATTACCCTCACTGTTTCACTGCCCTCTTGAGGACTTTCTTTGTCCGTGCAGGTTTCTGTAACTGCTGTTAGCAACTCTGGTGGGGTGCTTCTGGGGTCTGCATTTACACAGGAGGATGCGGGGTCTAATTTGTCCAACATTTCGGGGTTGCTGACCGGACAGTAGGGATTTTCATTTGGGAATCCTCCCGGATTTCCTTTAACTTGTCCTCTTTATCCCTGTTTCACCTTTCCTCTCTAACATTTTGCCAGCCCTGTGCCTGCCTGTCCACTTTTGTTCTTGGCAGTGGTCCCTTACAGTCACCTCTGGGGGAGCTGGTTTGATCATGACCTGATCCTCTACACATTCAGGGGAACTGCAGGGGGACCGTCTCCTGCCACTGCCCTGTCTCACTGACCTCCTGGGGTCTCTCTTTCACTACTGAAGAAGCTACCACCTTCGTCCCCATTAGATCATTACCGAGGAGCAGGCCAACCCCGTCCACTGGCAAACTAGGGACAATCCCTATGGTCACCGGTCCCGAAACTAGGTGACACTCCAGGTGCACCCGGTGTACGGGTACAGACATACACTGCCCTCCAATACCATTCACCACCATTCTGGTGTTCACTGCACTCTCTGTGGGAAAGGTCAGACCTTTTCCCAGTAAAAGGCATCTAGTGGCCCCTGTGTCCCTGAGAATTACTATGGGCTTGCTTGCCCCACTCGAGGGGTATGGGGTTACTCTCCCTTCAGACAAAATCCTGATAGCCTTCAGGAATCCGATTAAATTTTCCTGCAGCCACAGCAGTATGTTTTCTGGGTCTCACGACTGCTGCAGTTAAACCCACAGCTTGTTCAGCTGTGCTTTCCATCGGGGTCCTTTCTCCTGCACTGAACGGGTGTGCCCTGATTAACTTCACAGCCTTTCCCCGTAGTTTCCAGCTGTCAGCTCTCAGATGACCTACCTTATTAGAATGGAAGCACACAGGCCTCCGGCTCTCACTCTTATTACAGCACTATCCTTTTTTGGCTGGAGGAGGGCCCTCCCTCCCACCCCCCACCCCGCGTCTCCTGCTTTTCTTTCTCTCCCAGGACTGCTTGGTCACCTATCACCTTCCCTTTCGGATTTCTGGCGGTGAAAAGGAAAGGTTTTCCCCTGGGGGACCAACTTGTATATTAGAGCAAACTCATCTGCCAGAACTGCGGCTTGCCTCGCTCTATGTACTTTTCGTTCCTCGACATGAGTCTTTATGGAGAGGGGGAGAGAGTTTCTAAATTCCTCCAGCAAAATCACCTCTCCGAGGTTTTCATAGCTGAGCTGCATTTTAAGAGCCTTCAACCACTGGTCAAAAGCCAGATACTTACTTCTCCCAGACTCCAAGTAGGTCAGTTCATAATTTGATGAACTCTCACCTGGCAACAGGGAATAAACCTCATGGGCTTTACCTGTGAGCTTACGCTGCACCAGAAGAGTCCAGGTCTCAGCCGGCCACTTTAATTGCCTTGCAAGTTTCTCAAAAGATGCAAAAAATGTTTCCACGTCTCCCTCATTGAATTTTGGATTCAATCGGGAAAATTTTAAAATTTCCGTACACAGCACTACACTCCTTGCACTTTCCACGCTTTCACTGTCGGCCCCCCCTCAACCCACCCCACCCCCCCCCAGTTCGTGTTCCAGCACACACAAGCACAAGAAAACCTACACTGAAATATTTTCTCTTTCTGATTGGGATCAATTTGACATCACACTTCCAATTTCTCATTTGTCTGTGGGTCCAATCCAGGACGCCAGCCCCCAAATTTCTGTTACGAGCAGGTGAGGGAGGGGTCTAGGGCTCCCCTCTCGGCCCTTTCCTGGTTTGGCCGTAACGGGGTTTAACATTTAGAAACAGGGTGTTCTTAGCTTCCCCTCAGTGAGTCCTTGCTCACTGCTCTCTAATTGTAATTGTAAAGGAATCAACGAGACTGGATTTCTCAGATTTAAACAAGAAAGGTGAAAGTTTATTAACCTTAACACTCTAGCTCAGTTAAAACTACTAAAAATATGCAACGCGACCACACTAGCATGCATATGCGATAAACACACAAACAAATAGAGACAGAGGAGGAGAAAGAATTAAAGGGGGAGGGTTTGAGGTAGTGGATGGAATTCAGTTACTGCCTTTGGGTTGGATGTCAAGTCTTTGATTGAAGCTAAGTCTTGCAGTTCTCGTTGGGGCCCAGTGCAGACTTGCAAACTTGTTGCGCTGGTACCGGAGGGTTGCGGGAGTCTTCAGTCTTGAGGCTTAAGTTACTTCTGTGGGTCCCTGGAACTTTGCGTGAGAGAGAGGGAGAGAGCAGTGCTTTCTTCCTGAAGTTCAATTGCAGTCCGCCTCAAAACTGTTCTGTGAGCACAATTCAATTAACTCCCAGGTTGACCAGCAGGGTGAGTCATGTGACGAGCTCCTTGTTTGAAGCAGCCTCGCCCGCGAGGTTTGTGGATTCTTCAGAGCTTACCAGATACTCTCGGGGGTGGGGGTGGGGGGGTGGGGGGGTTGGAATGCTGGCTCTTACACATTCAATGACCCTCAATGTCTTTTGATCATCGCTAATGAAAAAACCCACCTGGCTAATTGAATCCGGGAGCACTCCCATTGTCCATCTGGGCAACTGTCTCTCGGAATGCAAATGTGCAGCCATGTTTTCAGCCACTCATTCCAGTGGGGTTTTTTAAACAGGTTATTTCAATGTCCAGTAAATGTTCAAATAATAGTGTTGCAAATGAGGAAATTAATACGTTTTCATTTGGCAGGTTTGGTTACTGTCACAGTACGCTTGAATGAGATCACCTCTCATTCTTCGAAACTCCAGAGAATACAGGCCCAGTTTCCTCAATCTCTCCTCATAAGACAATCCCGTCATCCCAGGGATTAGTCTAGTGAACCTACGTTGCACTGCACTCCCTCCACGGCAAGTATATCCTTCCTTAGATAAGGAGACCAAAACTATACGCAGTACTCCAGGTGCGGTCTCACCAAGGCTCTATATAATTGCAGCAAGACATCTTTACTCCTGTACTCAAATCCTCTTGTAATAAAGGCCAACATACTATTTGCCTTCTTAACTGCCCGCTGCACCTGCATGTTAGCTTTCAGTGACTTATGAACAAGGACACCCAGGTCCTTTTGGACATCAACACTTCCCAACCTCTCAACATTTAAGAAATACTCTGTATTTCTGTTTTTCCTACCAAAGTGGATCACCTCACATTTCTCCACATTGATGGGCAGAGCGTTTGAGAGGGACGAGGGAGAGCGGAGCAAAATGAAATGCACACCTACCAATCATCTGGATCTCCGTCCCGGAATCCCTTGGCAAATGGATTGCTGGCAATTTTCAACTGGGTGATCTGTAAGAGAAAATTCACAAGCTGGAGGTGATGGAGTATCCCGACTTTATACCCAGTGTCAGCATCGAGTGCTCCCAGGACAGGTACAGTACGGGTTAGATACAGTGTAGAGCTCCCTCTACATTACCCTGACAGTGTGTCCCCCCCACTTTATACCCAGTGTCAGTATCGAGTGCTCCCAGGACAGGTACAGTACGGGTTAGATACAGTGTAGAGCTCCCTCTACATTACCCTGACAGTGTGTCCCCCCCCACTTTATACCCAGTGTCAGTATCGAGTGCTCCCAGGACAGGTACAGTACGGGTTAGATACAGTGTAGAGCTCCCTCTACATTACCCTGACAGTGTGTCCCGCCCCCCACTTTATACCCAGTGTCAGCATCGAGTGCTCCCAGGACAGGTACAGTACGGGTTAGATACAGTGTAGAGCTCCCTCTACATTACCCTGACAGTGTGTCCCCCCCACTTTATACCCAGTGTCAGCATCGAGTGCTCCCAGGACAGGTACAGTACGGGTTAGATACAGTGTAGAGCTCCCTCTACATTACCCTGACAGTGTGTCCCCCCCACTTTATACCCAGTGTCAGTATCGAGTGCTCCCAGGACAGGTACAGTACGGGTTAGATACAGTGTAGAGCTCCCTCTACATTACCCTGACAGTGTGTCCCCCCCACTTTATACCCAGTGTCAGCATCGAGTGCTCCCAGGACAGGTTCAGTACGGGTTAGATACAGTGTTGAGCTCCCTCTACATTACCCTGACAGTGTGTCCCCCCCACTTTATACCCAGTGTCAGCATCGAGTGCTCCCAGGACAGGTACAGTACGGGTTAGATACAGTGTAGAGCTCCCTCTACATTACCCTGACAGTGTGTCCCCCACTTTATACCCAGTGTCAGCATCGAGTGCTCCCAGGACAGGTACAGTACGGGTTAGATACAGTGTAGAGCTCCCTCTACATTACCCTGACAGTGTGTCCCCCACTTTATACCCAGTGTCAGCATCGAGTGCTCCCAGGACAGGTACAGTACGGGTTAGATACAGTGTAGAGCTCCCTCTACATTACCCTGACAGTGTGTCCCCCCCCACTTTATACCCAGTGTCAGTATCGAGTGCTCCCAGGACAGGTACAGTACGGGTTAGATACAGTGTAGAGCTCCCTCTACATTACCCTGACAGTGTGTCCCCCCCACTTTATACCCAGTGTCAGTATCGAGTGCTCCCAGGACAGGTACAGTACGGGTTAGATACAGTGTAGAGCTCCCTCTACATTACCCTGACAGTGTGTCCCCCACTTTATACCCAGTGTCAGCATCGAGTGCTCCCAGGACAGGTACAGTATGGGTTAGATACAGTGTAGAGCTCCCTCTACATTACCCTGACAGTGTGTCCCCCCCACTTTATACCCAGTGTCAGCATCGAGTGCTCCCAGGACAGGTACAGTACGGGTTAGATACAGTGTAGAGCTCCCTCTACATTACCCTGACAGTGTGTCCCCCCCACTTTATACCCAGTGTCAGTATCGAGTGCTCCCAGGACAGGTACAGTACGGGTTAGATACAGTGTAGAGCTCCCTCTACATTACCCTGACAGTGTGTCCCCCCCCACTTTATACCCAGTGTCAGCATCGAGTGCTCCCAGGACAGGTACAGCACGGGTTCGATACAGTGTTGAGCTCCCTCTACATTACCCTGACAGTGTGTCCCCCACTTTATACCCAGTGTCAGCATCGAGTGCTCCCAGGACTGGTACAGTACGGGTTAGATACAGTGTAGAGCTCCCTCTACATTACCCTGACAGTGTGTCCCCCCCACTTTATACCCAGTGTCAGCATCGAGTGCTCCCAGGACAGGTACAGTACAGGTTAGATACAGTGTAGAGCTCCCTCTACATTACTCTGACAGTGTGTCCCCCGCACTTTATACCCAGTGTCAGCATCGAGTGCTCCCAGGACAGGTACAGTACGGGTTAGATACAGTGTAGAGCTCCCTCTACATTACCCTGACAGTGTGTCCCCCACTTTATACCCAGTGTCAGCATCGAGTGCTCCCAGGACAGGTACAGTACGGGTTAGATACAGTGTAGAGCTCCCTCTACATTACCCTGACAGTGTGTCCCCCCCACTTTATACCCAGTGTCAGCATCGAGTGCTCCCAGGACAGGTACAGTACGGGTTAGATACAGTGTAGAGCTCCCTCTACATTACCCTGACAGTGTGTCCCCCCCACTTCATACCCAGTGTCAGCATCGAGCATTAATAGGAGGATATTTATTAGAGGATATTAATTGGAGGTTATTAATAGGAGGATATTTATAGGAGGATATTAATAGGAGGATATTACTTGGAGGTTATTAATAGGAGGATATTAATAGGAGGATATTTATAGGAGGATATTTATAGGAGGATATTAATTGGAGGTTATTAATAGGAGGTTATTAATAGGAGGATATTTATAGGAGGATATTTAAAGGAGGATATTAATAGGAGGTTATTAATAGGAGGATATTTACAGGAGGATATTAATTGGAGGTTATTAATAGGAGGATATTTATAGGAGGATATTAATTGGAGGTTATTAATAGGAGGTTATTAATAGGAGGATATTTATAGGAGGATATTAATTGGAGGTTATTAATAGGAGGTTATTAATAGGAGGATATTTATAGGAGGATATTTAAAGGAGGATATTAATAGGAGGATATTTATAGGAGGATATTTATAGGAGGATATTAATTGGAGGTTATTAATAGGAGGTTATTAATAGGAGGATATTTATAGGAGGATATTTAAAGGAGGATATTAATAGGAGGTTATTAATAGGAGGTTATTAATAGGACGTTATTTATAGGAGGATATTTATAGGAGGATATTAATAGTAGGATATTAATTGGAGGATATTAATAGGAGGATATTAATAGGAGGATATTTATAGGAGGATATTAATAGGAGGTTATTAATAGGAGGATATTTATAGGAGGATATTTATAGGAGGATATTAATAGGAGGTTATTAATAGGAGGATATTAATTGGAGGATATTAATAGGAGGATATTAATTGGAGGATATTAATAGGAGGATATTAATAGGAGGTTATTAATAGGAGGTTATTAATAGGAGGATATTTATAGGAGGAAGTTAATTGGAGGATATTAATAGTAGGATATTAATTGGAGGATATTAATAGGAGGATATTAATAGGAGGATATTTATAGGAGGATATTTATAGGAGGATATTAATAGGAGGATATAAATAGGAGGATATTTATAGGAGGATATTAATAGCAGGATATTAATAGTAGGATATTAATTGGAGGATATTAATAGGAGGATATTAATAGGAGGATATTTATAGGAGGATATTAATAGGAGGTTATTAATAGGAGGATATTTATAGGAGGATATTTATAGGAGGATATTAATAGGAGGTTATTAATAGGAGGATATTAATTGGAGGATATTAATAGGAGGATATTAATTGGAGGATATTAATAGGAGGATATTTATAGGAGGATATTAATTGGAGGATATTAATAGGAGGATATTTATAGGAGGATATTTATAGGAGGATATTAATAGGAGGATATAAATAGGAGGATATTTATAGGAGGATATTAATAGCAGGATATTAATAGTAGGATATTAATTGGAGGATATTAATAGGAGGATATTAATAGGAGGATATTTATAGGAGGATATTAATAGGAGGTTATTAATAGGAGGATATTTATAGGAGGATATTTATAGGAGGATATTAATAGGAGGTTATTAATAGGAGGATATTAATTGGAGGATATTAATAGGAGGATATTAATTGGAGGATATTAATAGGAGGATATTTATAGGAGGATATTAATTGGAGGATATTAATAGGAGGATATTAATAGGAGGATATTTATAGGAGGATATTAATAGGAGGATATTAATAGGAGGATATTTATAGGAGGAAGTTAATTGGAGGATATTAATTGGAGGATATTAATAGGAGGATATTTATAGGAGGATATTAATAGGAGGATATTAATAGGAGGATATTTATAGGAGGAAGTTAATTGGAGGATATTAATTGGAGGTTATTAATAGGAGGATATTTATAGGAGGATATTTATAGGAGGATATTAATAGGAGGATATTTATAGGAGGAAGTTAATTGGAGGATATTAATTGGAGGATATTAATAGGAGGATATTTATAGGAGGAAGTTAATTGGAGGATATTAATTGGAGGTTATTAATAGGAGGATATTTATAGGAGGATATTTATAGGAGGATATTAATTGGAGGATATTAATAGGAGGATATTTATAGGAGGAAGTTAATTGGAGGATATTAATTGGAGGTTATTAATAGGAGGATATTTATAGGAGGATATTAATAGGAGGATATTTATAGGAGGAAGTTAATGGAGGATATTAATTGGAGGTTATTAATAGGAGGATATTTATAGGAGGATATTTATAGGAGGATATTAATTGGAGGATATTTATAGGAGGATATTTATAGGAGGATATTAATAGGAGGATATTAATAGGAGGATATTTATAGGAGGAAGTTAATTGGAGGATATTAATTGGAGGTTATTAATAGGAGGATATTAATAGGAGGATATTAATAGGAGGATATTAATAGGAGGATATTTATAGGAGGAAGTTAATTGGAGGATATTAATTGGAGGTTATTAATAGGAGGATATTTATAGGAGGATATTTATAGGAGGATATTAATTGGAGGATATTTATAGGAGGAAGTTAATTGGAGGATATTAATTGGAGGTTATTAATAGGAGGATATTTATAGGAGGATATTTATAGGAGGATATTAATTGGAGGTTATTAATAGGAGGATATTAATAGGAGGATATTTATAGGAGGATATTAATTGGAGGATATTAATAGGAGGATATTAATAGGAGGATATTAATAGGAGGATATTAATTGGAGGATATTAATAGGAGGATATTAATAGGAGGATATTAATAGGAGGATATTTATAGGAGGATATTAATAGGAGGATATTAATAGGAGGATATTAATAGGAGGATATTAATTGGAGGATATTAATAGGAGGATATTAATAGGAGGATATTAATAGGAGGATATTAATAGGAGGATATTTATAGGAGGATATTAATAGGAGGATATTAATAGGAGGATATTATAGGAGGAAGTTAATTGGAGGATATTAATTGGAGGTTATTAATAGGAGGATATTAATAGGAGGATATTAATAGGAGGATATTAATAGGAGGATATTTATAGGAGGATATTAATAGGAGGATATAAATAGGAGGATATTTATAGGAGGATATTAATAGGAGGATATTAATAGTAGGATATTAATTGGAGGATATTAATAGGAGGATATTAATAGGAGGATATTAATAGGAGGATATTAATAGGAGGATATTAATAGGAGGATATTAATAGGAGGATATTAATAGGAGGATATTTATAGGAGGATATTAATAGGAGGATATTAATAGGAGGATATTTATAGGAGGAAGTTAATTGGAGGATATTAATTGGAGGTTATTAATAGGAGGATATTAATAGGAGGATATTAATAGGAGGATATTAATAGGAGGATATTTATAGGAGGATATTAATAGGAGGATATAAATAGGAGGATATTTATAGGAGGATATTAATAGGAGGATATTAATAGTAGGATATTAATTGGAGGATATTAATAGGAGGATATTAATAGGAGGATATTTATAGGAGGATAAAATTAGGAGGATATTTATAGGAGGATATTAATAGGAGGATATTAATAGTAGGATATTAATTGGAGGATATTAATAGGAGGATATTTATAGGAGGATATTAATAGGAGGATATTAATAGTAGGATATTAATAGGAGGATATTAATAGGAGGATATTTATAGGAGGATATTTATAGGAGTATATTAATAGGAGGATATTAATAGTAGGATATTAATAGGAGGATATTAATAGGAGGATATTAATAGGAGGATATTTATAGGAGGATATTAATGGGAGGATATTTATTGGAGGATATTAATAGGAGGATATTTATAGGAGGATATTAATAGGAGGTTATTAATAGGAGGATATTAATAAGAGGATATTTATAGGAGGATATTAATAGGAGGATATTAATTGGAGGATATTAATAGGAGGATATTTATAGGAGGATATTAATAGGAGGTTATTAATAGGAGGATATTTATAGGAGGATATTTATAGGAGGATATTAATAGGAGGTTATTAATAGGAGGATATTTATAGGAGGATATTAATTGGAGGATATTAATTGGAGGATATTAATAGGAGGATATTTATAGGAGGATATTAATAGGAGGATATTAATTGGAGGATATTAATAGGAGGATATTTATAGGAGGATATTAATAGGAGGTTATTAATAGGAGGATATTTATAGGAGGATATTAATAGGAGGTTATTAATAGGAGGATATTTATAGGAGGATATTTATAGGAGGATATTTATAGGAGGATATTAATAGGAGGATATTAATAAGAGGATATTTATAGGAGGATATTAATAGGAGGATATTAATTGGAGGATATTAATAGGAGGATATTTATAGGAGGATATTAATAGGAGGTTATTAATAGGAGGATATTTATAGGAGGATATTAATAGGAGGTTATTAATAGGAGGATATTTATAGGAGGATATTTATAGGAGGATATTTATAGGAGGATATTTATAGGAGGATATTAATAGGAGGTTATTAATAGGAGGATATTTATAGGAGGATATTAATTGGAGGATATTAATAGGAGGATATTTATAGGAGGATATTAATAGGAGGTTATTAATAGGAGTATATTTATAGGAGGATATTAATAGGAGGTTATTAATAGGAGGATATTTATAGGAGGATATTCATTGGAGGATATTAATAGGAGGATATTTATAGGAGGATATTTATAGGAGGATATTAATAGGAGGTTATTAATAGGAGGATATTAATAGGAGGATATTAATAGGAGGATATTTATAGGAGGATATTAATAGGAGGATATTTATATTAGGATATTAATAGGAGGATATTTATACGAGGATATTAATAGGAGGATATTAATAGGAGGATATTTATAGGAGGATATTTATAGGAGGTTATTAATAGGAGGATATTTATAGGAGGATATTTATAGGAGGTTATTAATAGGAGGTTATTAATAGGAGGATATTTATAGGTGGATATTTATAGGAGGATATTTATAGGAGGTTATTAATAGGAGGTTATTAATAGGAGGATATTTATAGGAGGATATTTATAGGAGGATATTAATTGGAGGATATTAATAGGAGGTTATTAATAGGAGGATATTTATAGGAGGATATTAATAGGAGGATATTTATAGGAGGATATTTATAGGAGGATATTAATAGGAGGATATTAATAGGAGGATATTTATAGGAGGATATTAATAGGAGGATAGTAATTGGAGGATATTAATAGGAGGATATTAATAGGAGGATATTAATAGGAGGATATTAATTGGAGGATATTAATAGGAGGTTATTAATAGGAGGATATTTATAGGAGGATATTAATTGGAGGATATTAATAGGAGGATATTAATTGGAGGATATTAATAGGAGGATATTTATAGGAGGATATTAATAGGAGGATATTAATTGGAGGATATTAATAGGAGGATATTTATAGGAGGATATTTATAGGAGGATATTAATAGGAGGATATTAATAGGAGGATATTAATTGGAGGATATTTATAGGAGGATATTAATAGGAGGTTATTAATAGGAGGATATTTATAGGATGATATTAATAGGAGGATATTTATAGGAGGATATTAATTGGAGGATATTAATAGGAGGTTATTAATAGGAGGATATTTATAGGAGGATATTAATAGGAGGTTATTAATAGGAGGTTATTAATAGGAGGATATTAATAGGAGGTTATTAATTGGAGGATATTAATAGGAGGATATTTATAGGAGGATATTAATAGGAGGTTATTAATAGGAGGTTATTAATAGGAGGATATTAATAGGAGGTTATTAATTGGAGGATATTAATTGGAGGATATTAATAGGAGGATATTTATAGGAGGATATTAATAGGAGGTTATTAATAGGAGGTTATTAATAGGAGGATATTAATAGGAGGTTATTAATTGGAGGATATTAATAGGAGGATATTTATCGGAGGATATTAATAGGAGGTTATTAATAGGAGGATATTTATAGGAGGATGTTAATTGGAGGATATTAATAGGAGGATATTTATAGGAGGATATTAATTGGAGGATATTAATAGGAGGATATTTATAGGAGGATATTAATAGGAGGTTATTAATAGGAGGTTATTAATAGGAGGATATTAATAGGAGGTTATTAATTGGAGGATATTAATTGGAGGATATTAATAGGAGGATATTTATAGGAGGATATTAATAGGAGGTTATTAATAGGAGGTTATTAATAGGAGGATATTAATAGGAGGTTATTAATTGGAGGATATTAATTGGAGGATATTTATAGGAGGATATTTATAGGAGGATATTTATAGGAGGATATTAATAGGAGGTTATTAATAGGAGGTTATTAATAGGAGGATATTAATAGGAGGTTATTAATTGGAGGATATTAATAGGAGGATATTTATAGGAGGATATTTATAGGAGGATATTTATAGGAGGATATTAATAGGAGGTTATTAATAGGAGGTTATTAATAGGAGGATATTAATAGGAGGTTATTAATTGGAGGATATTAATAGGAGGATATTTATCGGAGGATATTAATAGGAGGTTATTAATAGGAGGATATTAATAGGAGGTTATTAATTGGAGGATATTAATTGGAGGATATTAATAGGAGGATATTTATAGGAGGATATTAATAGGAGGTTATTAATTGGAGGATATTAATAGGAGGATATTTATAGGAGGATATTTATAGGAGGATATTTATAGGAGGATATTAATAGGAGGTTATTAATAGGAGGTTATTAATAGGAGGATATTAATAGGAGGTTATTAATTGGAGGATATTAATAGGAGGATATTTATCGGAGGATATTAATAGGAGGTTATTAATAGGAGGATATTAATAGGAGGTTATTAATTGGAGGATATTAATTGGAGGATATTAATAGGAGGATATTTATAGGAGGATATTAATAGGAGGTTATTAATTGGAGGATATTAATAGGAGGATATTAATAGGAGGATATTTATAGGAGGATATTAATAGGAGGTTATTAATTGGAGGATATTAATAGGAGGATATTAATAGGAGGATATTAATAGGAGGTTATTAATTGGAGGATATTAATAGGAGGATATTTATAGGAGGATATTTATAGGAGGATATTTATAGGAGGATATTAATAGGAGGTTATTAATAGGAGGTTATTAATAGGAGGATATTAATAGGAGGTTATTAATTGGAGGATATTAATAGGAGGATATTTATCGGAGGATATTAATAGGAGGTTATTAATAGGAGGATATTAATAGGAGGTTATTAATTGGAGGATATTAATTGGAGGATATTAATAGGAGGATATTTATAGGAGGATATTAATAGGAGGTTATTAATAGGAGGTTATTAATAGGAGGATATTAATAGGAGGTTATTAATTGGAGGATATTAATAGGAGGATATTTATCGGAGGATATTAATAGGAGGTTATTAATAGGAGGATATTTATAGGAGGATGTTAATTGGAGGATATTAATAGGAGGATATTTATAGGAGGATATTAATTGGAGGATATTAATAGGAGGATATTTATCGGAGGATATTAATTGGAGGATATTAATAGGAGGTTATTAATAGGAGGATATTAATAGGAGGATATTTATCGGAGGATATTAATAGGAGGTTATTAATAGGAGGATATTTATAGGAGGATGTTAATTGGAGGATATTAATAGGAGGATATTTATCGGAGGATATTAATAGGAGGTTATTAATAGGAGGATATTTATAGGAGGATGTTAATTGGAGGATATTAATAGGAGGATATTTATAGGAGGATATTATTAGGAGGTTATTAATAGGAGGATATTTATAGGAGGATGTTAATTGGAGGATATTAATAGGAGGATATTTATAGGAGGATATTATTAGGAGGTTATTAATAGGAGGATATTTATAGGAGGATGTTAATTGGAGGATATTAATAGGAGGATATTTATAGGAGGATGTTAATTGGAGGATATTAATAGGAGGATATTTATCGGAGGATATTAATAGGAGGTTATTAATAGGAGGATATTTATAGGAGGATGTTAATTGGAGGATATTAATAGGAGGATATTTATAGGAGGATATTATTAGGAGGTTATTAATAGGAGATGGCTCCTGGGCTGGAAGTTCCCTAGGAAGCTCCCTTGCTGTTCAACTCTATCCATGGCCATCTGCTCCCATTCCTAACGTTTTCTCCCCCAATCTGCCCTCTTAAACTGTTTAAATCCCCCTGGCTCTTTAAATCAGTTCATTTTAGCCCTATCTAAAAGTTAACAGTTAGTTTTAGTGTATGTTACCTGGGCCCACTGCCCTCCCCCAGCCACACCTGCTCTTTGTTTTCTCAATGAAATTGATCCGGATGAAACTGACGAGAACAGCTGCCGATACTTTAATCTCCGATCCTGCTGTCTTCACAGTCCAGAGTGTCTGCAGCCACGGCATGCGGTAAGTCCATTGAGGTGAAGAAGGAGCTGCGGGACCCGAGAGAAGTCCTGTGAAAAGGTGACCCGAACACCCAAAACATCCACGAACGGCCCCCCCGGCCGCAACTTCAAAGCGCCCGCGGGAGATGGCTCGGAGAGCATCTGCAGCGCACTGTCGGCAATGCTGCATGCCTTTATTTAAACCACTGCAGAAAAAAAAAACCCTTAGCAAATGTAATCACCTCGAAGTCTGCCAAATGATGCTTCACCTCCCGAAGGACGTGGATGAGCTTTCCGGACGTCGATGGTGGGCACTGAGGAAATGGCTTATTACCTGCACCAGATTCCACCCCCCCTCCCCCCCCCTTTACCCCCCTTCCACCCCCCTCCCCTTCCCTGCTCCACCCTCTCAGCTCACCCCCTCACAACCCCGTCCCAGCCCGCCCCCCCCTCGCACCATCTTCACCCCGCACCCCCTTCCCCTGCACCCCCCCCTCCTCCCTCTACCCCTCCCCCTTGCATCCCCTCCTCCCACCGGCACCATCCTACACCTGTGTAGGGGCCCCAACAACCCCACTGCCTTGTGGGCGTCTCGGGAGAGACCAAGGCTAAGGGAGTAAACCCTAACAGAAAATCCGGAGCGGAACCCCGTAGGCGGTCATGTGTCACCTTTGGCATGTTTCCGGCAGTTCCTGCAGCCATACTGGTGCCAAACGTCGTGTCCTGCACTCCTTTGGACCCCACCAGAAAGGCCGAGAGGGGGGTTTTGATGACTGGGCAACTCTCAACCTCCATAAATTTGCCCAGGCATGCGCCATGGAGAGGTCACTCCATAGTTGCCTCACAGCGACTGAAACAACACGGAAGGCAGCAGTTACGGGTTATAAGTCCAGATAAATTGGCGTAGAAACTGGGCGCCACGGGTTGCCTTTGTCGGTGGGAGAGGTCATTGCACCTCACTGGACAGCTACCGCCCGCCTCAAACCGGGCAGCCCCCGGTCAATAAGGTTCTGTCCCGCCACAGTCTGCCTGCTTCAATGGGTGCTTGGAGCTCAGGGTCATTGCCCGAAAGGTGGACTGATACACCGCACCAAACAACATGAAAAAAGGAAAGAAGGTACCAGCCCTTCGCTTTGCAAGCTGGAACGTCAGAACTATGTGTCCTGGCCTGTCGGAAGACCTTACACAAATCAACGATTCTCGGAAGACCGCCATCATTAACAACGAGCTCAGTAGACTCAATGTGGACATTGCAGCACTTCAGGAGACTCGCCTCCCCGCGAGTGGCTCTCTAGCAGAGCAAGACTACACCTTCTTCTGGCAGGGCAGGGATCCTGAAGAACCAAGACAGCATGGAGTGGGCTTCGCCATCAGAAACTCCTTGCTCAGCACGATAGAGCCTCCCTCAAATGGCTCGGAACGCATACTGTCCATCCGACTGCTCACCACCTCTGGTCCAGTACACCTACTCAGCATCTATGCTCCAACACTCTGTTCCGCACCTGAAGCTAAAGACCAGTTCTATGAACAACTCCATAACATCATTAGCAGCATCCCCAACACCGAACACCTATTCCTGCTGGGGGACTTTAATGCCAGGGTTGGGGCCGACCATGACTCATGGCCCTCCTGCCTTGGGCGCTATGGCGTTGGAAGGATGAATGAGAACGGGCAGAGACTGCTTGAGTTGTGTACCTATCATAACCTCTGCATCACCAACTCGTTCTTTCACACTAAACCCTGTCACCAGGTTTCATGGAGGCACCCAAGATCACGTCGTTGGCACCAGCTAGACCTCATTGTCACAAGGCGAGCTGCCTTAAACAGTGTTCAAATCACACGCAGCTTCCACAGTGCGGACTGCGACACCGACCACTCCCTGGTGTGCAGCAAGGTTAGACTCAGACCAAAGAAGTTGCATCATTCCAAGCAGAAGGGCCACCCGCGCATCAACACGAGCAGAATTTCTCACCCACAGCTGTTACAAAAATTTCTAAATTCACTTGTAACAGCCCTTCAAAACACTCCCACAGGGGATGCTGAGACCAAGTGGGCCCACATCAGAGACGCCATCTATGAGTCAGCTTTGACCACCTACGGCAAAAGTGCGAAGAGAAATGCAGACTGGTTTCAATCTCATAATGAAGAGCTGGAACCTGTCATAGCCGCTAAGCGCATTGCACTTTTGAACTACAAGAAAGCCCCCAGCGATTTAACATCCGCAGCACTTAAAGCAGCCAGAAGTACTGCACAAAGAACAGCTAGGCGTTGCGCAAACGACTACTGGCAACACCTATGCAGTCATATTCAGCTGGCCTCAGACACCGGAAACATCAGAGGAATGTATGATGGCATGAAGAGAGCTCTTGGGCCAACCATCAAGAAGATCACCCCCCTCAAATCTAAATCGGGGGACATAATCACTGACCAACGCAAACAGATGGACCGCTGGGTTGAGCACTACCTAGAACTGTACTCCAGGGAGAATGCTGTCACTGAGACTGCCCTCAATGCAGCCCAGCCTCTACCAGTCATGGATGAGCTGGACATACAGCCAACCAAATCGGAACTCAGTGATGCCATTGATTCCCTAGCCAGCAGAAAAGCCCCTGGGAAGGACAGCATTACCCCTGAAATAATCAAGAGTGCCAAGCCTGCTATACTCTCAGCACTACATGAACTGCTATGCCTGTGCTGGGACGAGGGAGCAGTACCCCAGGACATGCGCGATGCCAACATCATCACCCTCTATAAAAACAAAGGTGACCGCGGTGACTGCAACAACTACCGTGGAATCTCCCTGCTCAGCATAGTGGGGAAAGTCTTTGCTCGAGTCGCTCTGAACAGGCTCCAGAAGCTGGCCGAGCGCGTCTACCCTGAGGCACAGTGTGGCTTTCGTGCAGAGAGATCGACTATTGACATGCTGTTCTCCCTTCGTCAGATACAGGAGAAATGCCGCGAACAGCAGATGCCCCTCTACATTGCTTTCATTGATCTCACCAAAGCCTTTGACCTCGTCAGCAGACGTGGTCTCTTCAGACTACTAGAAAAGATCGGATGTCCACCAAAGCTACTAAGTATCATCACCTCATTCCATGACAATATGAAAGGCACAATTCAACATGGTGGCTCCTCATCAGAGCCCTTTCCTATCCTGAGTGGTGTGAAACAGGGCTGTGTTCTCGCACCCACACTTTTTGGGATTTTCTTCTCCCTGCTGCTTTCACATGCGTTCAAATCCTCTGAAGAAGGAATTTTCCTCCACACAAGATCAGGGGGCAGGTTGTTCAACCTTGCCCGTCTAAGAGCGAAGTCCAAAGTACGGAAAGTCCTCATCAGAGAACTCCTCTTTGCTGACGATGCTGCTTTAACATCTCACACTGAAGAATGCCTGCAGAGTCTCATCGACAGGTTTGCGTCTGCCTGCAATGAATTTGGCCTAACCATCAGCCTCAAGAAAACGAACATCATGGGGCAGGATGTCAGAAATGCTCCATCCATCAATATTGGCGACCACGCTCTGGAAGTGGTTCAAGAGTTCACCTACCTAGGCTCAACTATCACCAGTAACCTGTCTCTAGATGCAGAAATCAACAAGCGTATGGGTAAGGCTTCCACTGCTATGTTCAGACTGGCCAAGAGAGTGTGGGAAAATGGCGCACTGACAGGGAACACAAAAGTCCGAGTGTATCAGGCCTGTGTCCTCAGTACCTTGCTCTACGGCAGCGAGGCCTGGACAACGTATGCCAGCCAAGAGCGACGTCTCAATTCATTCCATCTTCGCTGCCTTCGGAGAATACTTGGCATCAGGTGGCAGGACTATATCTCCAACACAGAAGTCCTTGAAGCGGCCAACATCCCCAGCTTATACACACTACTGAGTCAGCGGCGCTTGAGATGGCTTGGCCATGTGAGCCGCATGGAAGATGGCAGGATCCCCAAAGACACATTGTACAGCGAGCTCGCCACTGGTATCAGACCCACCGGCCGTCCATGTCTCCGTTATAAAGACGTCTGCAAACGCGACATGAAATCGTGTGACATTGATCACAAGTCGTGGGAGTCAGTTGCCAGCATTCGCCAGAGCTGGCGGGCAGCCATAAAGACAGGGCTAAATTGTGGCGAGTCGAAGAGACTTAGTAGTTGGCAGGAAAAAAGACAGAGGCGCAAGGGGAGAGCCAACTGTCCAACAGCCCCAACAAACAAATTTCTCTGCAGCACCTGTGGAAGAGCCTGTTACTCCAGAATTGGCCTTTATAGCCACTCCAGGCGCTGCTTCACAAACCACTGACCACCTCCAGGCGCGTATCCATTGTCTCTCGAGATAAGGAGGCCCAAAAGAAAGAATAGGAGGTTATTAATAGGAGGATATTAATAGGAGGTTATTAATTGGAGGATATTAATAGGAGGATATTTATAGGAGGATATTAATAGGAGGTTATTAATAGGAGGTTATTAATAGGAGGATATTAATAGGAGGATATTAATAGGAGGTTATTAATTGGAGGATATTTATAGGAGGATATTAATTGGAGGATATTAATAGGAGGATATTTATAGGAGGTTATTAATTGGAGGATATTTATAGGAGGATATTAATTGGAGGATATTAATAGGAGGATATTTATAGGAGGATATTAATAGGAGGTTATTAATAGGAGGTTATTAATAGGAGGATATTAATAGGAGGTTATTAATAGGAGGATATTAATAGGAGGTTATTAATTGGAGGATATTTATAGGAGGATATTAATTGGAGGATATTAATAGGAGGTTATTAATAGGAGGATATTAATAGGAGGATATTAATTGGAGGATATTAATAGGAGGATATTTATAGGAGGATATTAATTGGAGGATATTAATAGGAGGATATTTATAGGAGGATATTAATAGGAGGTTATTAATAGGAGGTTATTAATAGGAGGATATTTATAGGAGGATATTAATAGGAGGATATTAATAGGAGGTTATTAATAGGAGGTTATTAATAGGAGGTTATTAATAGGAGGATATTAATAGGAGGATATTTATAGGAGGTTATTAATAGGAGGATATTTATAGGAGGATATTAATTGGAGGATATTAATAGGAGGATATTTATAGGAGGATATTAATTGGAGGATATTAATAGGAGGATATTTATAGGAGGTTATTAATAGGAGGATATTTATAGGAGGATATTTATAGGAGGATATTAATTGGAGGATATTAATAGGAGGATATTTATAGGAGGATATTAATTGGAGGATATTAATAGGAGGATATTTATAGGAGGATATTAATAGGAGGTTATTAATAGGAGGTTATTAATAGGAGGATATTTATAGGAGGATATTAATAGGAGGATATTAATAGGAGGATATTAATAGGAGGTTATTAATAGGAGGTTATTAATAGGAGGATATTTATAGGAGGATATTAATTGGAGGATATTAATAGGAGGATATTAATAGGAGGATATTTATAGGAGGTTATTAATAGGAGGATATTAATAGGAGGTTATTAATAGGAGGTTATTAATAGGAGGATATTTATAGGAGGATATTAATAGGAGGATATTAATAGGAGGATATTTATAGGAGGTTATTAATAGGAGGATATTTATAGGAGGATATTAATTGGAGGATATTAATAGGAGGATATTTATAGGAGGATATTAATTGGAGGATATTAATAGGAGGATATTTATAGGAGGATATTAATAGGAGGTTATTAATAGGAGGATATTTATAGGAGGATATTAATAGGAGGATATTAATAGGAGGATATTTATAGGAGGTTATTAATAGGAGGATATTTATAGGAGGATATTAATAGGAGGTTATTAATAGGAGGATATTAATAGGAGGATATTAATTGGAGGATATTAATAGGAGGATATTTATAGGAGGATATTAATAGGAGGTTATTAATAGGAGGTTATTAATAGGAGGATATTTATAGGAGGATATTAATAGGAGGATATTAATAGGAGGATATTTATAGGAGGTTATTAATAGGAGGATATTTATAGGAGGATATTGATTGGAGGATATTAATAGGAGGATATTTATAGGAGGATATTAATAGGAGGATATTAATAGGAGGATATTAATTGGAGGATATTAATAGGAGGATATTTATAGGAGGATATTAATAGGAGGTTATTAATAGGAGGTTATTAATAGGAGGTTATTAATAGGAGGTTATTAATAGGAGGATATTTATAGGAGGTTATTAATAGGAGGATATTTATAGGAGGATATTGATTGCAGGATATTAATAGGAGGATATTAATGGGAGGATATTAATAGGAGGTTATTAATAGGAGGATATTTATAGGAGGATATTAATTGGAGGATATTAATTGGAGGTTATTAATAGGAGGATATTTATAGGAGGATATTAATAGGAGGTTATTAATTTGGAGGTTATTAATAGGAGGATATTTATAGGAGGATATTTATAGGAGGATATTAATTGGAGGATATTAATAGGAGGTTATTAATAGGAGGATATTTATAGGAGGATATTAATAGGAGGATATTAATAGGAGGTTATTAATAGGAGGATATTTATAGGAGGATATTAATTGGAGGATATTAATAGGAGGATATTTATAGGAGGATATTAATAGGAGGTTATTAATAGGAGGTTATTAATAGGAGGATATTTATAGGAGGATATTAATAGGAGGATATTAATAGGAGGATATTTATAGGAGGTTATTAATAGGAGGATATTTATAGGAGGATATTAATAGGAGGTTATTAATAGGAGGATATTAATAGGAGGATATTAATTGGAGGATATTAATAGGAGGATATTTATAGGAGGATATTAATAGGAGGTTATTAATAGGAGGTTATTAATAGGAGGATATTTATAGGAGGATATTAATAGGAGGATATTAATAGGAGGATATTTATAGGAGGTTATTAATAGGAGGATATTTATAGGAGGATATTGATTGGAGGATATTAATAGGAGGATATTTATAGGAGGATATTAATAGGAGGATATTTATAGGAGGATATTAATAGGAGGTTATTAATAGGAGGTTATTAATAGGAGGTTATTAATAGGAGGTTATTAATAGGAGGATATTTATAGGAGGTTATTAATAGGAGGATATTTATAGGAGGATATTGATTGCAGGATATTAATAGGAGGATATTAATGGGAGGATATTAATAGGAGGTTATTAATAGGAGGATATTTATAGGAGGATATTAATTGGAGGATATTAATTGGAGGTTATTAATTTGGAGGTTATTAATAGGAGGATATTTATAGGAGGATATTTATAGGAGGATATTAATTGGAGGATATTAATAGGAGGATATTTATAGGAGGATATTAATAGGAGGATATTAATAGGAGGTTATTAATTTGGAGGTTATTAATAGGGACTTTCTCTTCCATTAGTTTTCCTGGGAGATGGCTGAATATTGCCCTGGTGTAGTGGGAAGGAGTACAGTTTGAAAGTTAACACTACAGACTCACAGCAGTTGGGGGATATTTCTAAAGAATGGGTTATATAAACAAAGTGATTGATGAAAACGCTACATCATCAGGGTGCGCCGCGGTGCGCACACGGTCTCAGGCCCTCTGCGCAGGCAGAGATTCCAATTGTGCACATGGATTGTGCTAATTCATGGCTTGTTCCTTAGCAACTGCCCCTCCTCCGCTCCTCAAAGTGAGGAATTCTGCACTTGTGCCAATTCTGGCCTGACTGCCAGGTTGTCAAACCGCTTTGCCGGGGGCAAAGCGTGCAATCTCTGTCTCTCTCTCCTCTGACACGCTTGGCCACATTTGCACAGTTGGAAGAAAGCTTTTGCCTGCAAAGAACCTTCCGGAATTCTGTCGCTGGTCTTTTCTGTCTTTGCTTCACTTTTGAGTTTTTGTCAATCAGTAAGTTTGAGCTGAATACGATCTGGTTTGTTTTGTGTTTGAGTGAGTGACGAACAGGATTTCAAACTTTGCAAATTCTTTTGCAAGACTTTCTCGGCCTTGTTGATCGAAGTTTAAAAAAGTTTCATTCAGTGTTCTCTTACCCCATTCCCTCACCCTCTCTCTCTGTCTGCCCCTCGCTATCTTTCCTACCCTCTCTCTATTCCTTCCCCCTCCTTCCCCCTCTTTTCCCCTACTTCCCCCTCTCTCTTCCTCCTCTCTCTTCCACCCCTCTCCTTCCCCCTCTCTCTTCCACCCCTCCTTCTCCCTCTCTCTTCCCCCTCTCTCTTCCCCCCCTCTTCTTCCCCCTCTCTCTTCCCCCCCTCTTCTTCCCCCTCTCTCTTCCCCCCTCCTTCCCCCTCTCTCTTCCCCCCTCCTTCCCTCTCTCTCTTCCCCCTCTCTCTTCCCCCCTCCTTCCCTCTCTCTCTTCCCCCCTCCCTCTTCCCCCCCACGCCTCTTCCCTCCCCCTCTTTCTATCCTCCCCCCCTCCCCCTCTCCCTCCACCTCTCTCTTTCTACCCCTCTCTGTCTCTCCTTTCTCTCTCTACATCCTCCCTTTCTACCACTCCTTCCCTCTCTGTTCCCCCATGTCTGTATCCTCCCTCCCTCTCCGTTTCACCTCTCTATCTCTCCTTTCCCCCCTCTCTACTCCTTCCTCCCTCTCTACCCCTCCTTCCCTCTCTATCCTCCCTCTCTCTCTCCTTTACCTTCTCTCTACTCCTTCCTCCCTCTCCACCCCTCTTTCCCTCTCTCTCTGTCTCTCCTTTCCCCTCTCTACCCCTCCTTCCCTCTCTCTCTTCACCCTCTCCCCATCCTCCCTCTTTCCCTCCCTTCCCCCTATTTCTCCTTTCCCCTCTCTCACTCTCTCCCACCCTCTCAACTTCTCCCTCTCCCCCTCACTCCCTCCCTCTCTCCCCCTCTGCTGCTCCCTTCCCTTCTGCTCTCTTCCCCTTCCCGTCACACTCTGCCTCTCTCAATCTTCCCCCTCTCAACCCTCTCTCTGCCCCCTCACTCTCTCTGCCTCCCTCAATCTTCCCCGCACCCCCCTTCTCTCTCTTCCCCCATTCTCTTCCTCTTTTTTCCTCAGGAGAGATGGAGAGGAAAGGTGTTGAACCGATTTTAATCCTTGGTTTCCCCTTTTTCTCTTCCAGTGTCGAATTACACCATCACCTACTTCCGGGTCCGAGGTAAGGTCCCACTTAGCCTCACGGATTTGAGTGGATGGGGTTTGGCATAGAGTGGGGGCAGCGATGAGGGAGTGGGGTGGGTTGCGTGGGTTGGGTTTGAGGGGAGGGGCGGATTCTCTGAGCTCTGATTGACTGATGGACCATGTGTTTGTGTTTCACCCTTGCCCCACTCCCTCCCGCCTGCCCATCAGGCCGTTGCTCGGCGATGAGAATGCTGTTGGCCGATCAAAGCCAGACCTGGAAAGAGGAGGAGATAACAATGGAGCAATGGACAGACGGAGCCTTAAAGAAATCATGTGTGAGTGGGGACGCGGAGCAGCGGAGTTATTGCGTTTCAGGATCTAATTGTGCACCGGCAAATCCGCACCCCGCCACCCCCACCTTCACGCTGCACACACACAGCAGGAAAGGCCCAGGCTCCAATCCCCGGCCTAGTGCTAAGTTGGCCAATCTCAATCCCGGTCTGGTACTGAGCTCCATCCCCAGACCCCACCCCTGTCACAGCTCATCCGCTGCTGAAACCCTCATCCCTGCCTCGGTCACCTCCAGACTTGAGTATTCCAACACTCTCCTGGCTGCTCTCCCACATTCTACCCTCCGTAAACTTCAGATCATCCGAAACTCTGCTGCCCCCCCTGCCCCGTGTCCGAACTCACAGCGAGTCCCGTTCATCCCTCACCCCCTGTGCTCACTGACCCACACTGACTCCCACTCTGGCCCATATAGTACTACCTATCTCTGTAACCTCCTCCATGACCTACACCCCTCCCTATCTCTGTAACCTCCTCCATCCCCTACAACCCTCCCTATCTCTGTAACCTCCTCCAGTCCCTACAACCCTCCCTATCTCTGTAACCTCCTCCAGCCCCTACAACCCTCCCTATCTCTGTAACCTCCTCCAGTCCCTACAACCCTCCCTATCTCTGTAACCTCCTCCAGCCCCTACAACCCTCCCTATCTCTGTAACCTCCTCCAGCCCCTACAACCCTCCGAGATCTCTGCGCTCCTCCAATTCCGGCCTCTTGAGCATCCCCCGATTTTAATTGCTCCACCATTCCCGGCCGTGCCTTCAGCTGCCTGGGCCCTAAGCTCTGGAATTCCCTCCCTAAACCTCTCCGCCTCTCTCTCTCTCCTCCTTTAAGATGCTCCTTAAAACCTCCCTCTTTGACCCAGCTTTTGGTCACCTCTCCCGAATATCTCCTTATGCGGCTTGGTGTCAGATGTTTTTCATAATGCTCCTGTGAAGTGCTTTGGGACGTTTTATTTAAAGGTGCTATTTAAACACTTGTTGTTGTTGTTGTTGTAAGGCCATCATCCCTCTCAGGACAGTCAATGATCTCCCAACAACAAATCCGACAAAGAATAGGGCCCGAAACTGGTGGTTGCAAATGGTGGGTGTAAAACGTCCCAATTCTTTAGCCAAAAACACATTTAACCAACACCACCAACACCTTCCTTTCAGCTTTTCGGCCAACTGCCCAAATTCCAAGATGGCGACTTCGTGCTGTACCAATCCAACGCCATCCTCCGTTACCTGGGCCGCAAACACAGTAAGTATGTGGAAAAATCTGCGCACTTCATGAACCTAATCTACAGGCCTAGAATATAACCCTGGATCAATATACATACTAATATATAGCCTGAGGCCTACCCTACGGGCTGAACCCTGAGGCCTACCCAACGGGTTGAAGCCTGAGACCTACCATACTGGCTGAAGTCTGTGGCCAATCCGACTGGCGACAGCCTGCGGCCTACTGTTCCAGACTGGCAGAAGCCTGACACCCATCCAGCTGGCTGAAGGCCAAGGCCTACTGATCCCAACTGGTTGACATCTACGGCCTGTTCAACGGCCTGAAGCCTGTGGCCTACTGTTTCAGCTTGGGTGAAGCCTGTGGCCTACTATTCATGACTGGCTGGAGTCTGGGGCCTACGGGACTGGCTGAACCCTGCAGTCTACATGTCGGGCTGCGGCTTGAGGCCGACTGCTGGTCTCTGTTGTTCAATTCAATTCTCCCATCAGTGAGGCACCCATTTTGGCATTTTTGTTTGTTCAAGACTTGTACGGGAAGGACGTTAAAGAGGCCTCGCTGATCGACATGGTGAACGATGGAGTTGAGGATCTACGTATAAAATACATAATGTTCATCTACAGAGAATACGTGAGTTGTACTTAGCAACAAAAGTTCCAAGGGAATCTTTCTCTCAAGCTGGGTGGTGGCTGGAATATAAATGGAGTTGACGTTACATTATAGTTTATATAACATTCCAAGTAACGATGTTCTGTTCAGGACACCACATATCAAGAAGGATATACTGTCTGAGCTTGGGGTTGGAAGTACAGATTCAAGGACTTAAAGGGTTAAATGATGAGGCCGGGTGACAGACGAAGCTTGTATTCCCTCGCCTTTAGAGAACAAAGGGATGATCTAATCGAGGCGTTGAAGATGATTAAAGAAATTGATAGGTTCGATAGAGAGAGACTAATTCCGGAAGTGCGGGGGACGGTGGGGGAGTGCGGAACAGGGGGGCAGAACGTAAAAAGGAGAGCCAGGCTGTTCAGGGGTGATGTCAGGAAGGACCTCTTAACACAACACAAGGGGGAGTGGAATCTGGAACTGCAGCACTCCCTCAGTACTGACTCTCTGACAGTGCAGCACTCCCTCAGTACTGACCCTCCGACAGTGCAGCACACCCTCAGTACTGACCCTCTGACAGTGCGGCACTCCCTCAGTACTGACCCTCCGACAGTGCAGCACTCCCTCAGTACTGACCCTCCGACAGTGCGGCACTCCCTCAGTACTGACCCTCCGACAGTGCAGCACTCCCTCAGTACTGACCCTCCGACATGCAGCACTCCCTCAGTACTGACCCTCCGACAGTGCAGCACTCCCTCAGTACTGACCCTCCGACATGCAGCACTCACTCAGTACTGTCCCTCCGACAGTGCAGCACTCCCTCAGTACTGACCCTCCGACATGCAGCACTCCCTCAGTACTGTCCCTCCGACAGTGCAGCACTCCCTCAGTACTGACCCTCCGACATGCAGCACTCCCTCAGTACTGACTCTCTGACAGTGCAGCACTCCCTCAGTACTGACTCTCTGACAGTGCAGCACTCCCTCAGTACTGACCCTCCGACAGTGCAGCACTCCCTCAGTACTGACCCTCCGACAGTGCAGCACTCCCTCAGTACTGACCCTCCGACAGTGCAGCACTCCCTCAGTACTGACACTCCGACAGTGCAGCACTCCCTCAGTACTGACTCTCTGACAGTGCAGCACTCCCTCAGTACTGACCCTCCGACAGTGCAGCACTCCTTCAGTACTGACCCTCCCACAGTGCAGCACTCCCTCAGTACTGACTCTCTGACAGTGCAGCACTCCCTCAGTACTGACCCTCCGACAGTGAAGCACTCCCTCAGTACTGACCCTCCGACAGTGCAGCACTCCTTCAGTACTGACCCTCCCACAGTGCAGCACTCCCTCAGTACTGACTCTCTGACAGTGCAGCACTCCCTCAGTACTGACCCTCCGACAGTGAAGCACTCCCTCAGTAATGACCCTCCGACCTTGCAGCACTCCTTCAGTACTGACCCTCCGACAGTGCAGCACTCCCTCAGTACTGACACTCTGACAGTGCAGCACTCCCTCAGTACTGACCCTCCGACAGTGCAGCACTCTCTCAGTACTGACCCTCCGACAGTGCAGCACTCCCTCAGTACTGATCCCCGGACAGTGCAGCACTCCCTCAGTACTGACCCTCCGACAGTGCAGCACTCCCTCAGTACTGACCCTCCGACAGTGCATCACTCCCTCAGTACTGACCCTCCGACAGTGCAGCACTCCCTCAGTACTGACCCTCCGACAGTGCAGCACTCCCTCAGTACTGACCCTCCGACAGTGCAGCACTCCCTCAGTACTGACCCTCCGACAGTGCAGCGCTCCCTCAGTACTGACCCTCCGACAGTGCAGCACTCCCTCAGCACTGACCCTCCGACAGTGCAACACTCCCTCAGTACTGACCCTCCGACAGTGCAGCACTCCCCCAGTACTGACCCTCCGACAGTGCAGCACTCCCTCAGTACTGACCCTCCGACAGTGCAGCACTCCCTCAGTACTGACCCTCCGACAGTGCAGCACTCTCTCAGTACTGACCCACCAACAGTGCAGCACTCCCCCAGTACTGACCCTCCGACAGTGCAGCACTCCCTCAGTACTGACCATCTGACAGTGCAGCACTCCCTTAGTACTGACCCTCCGACAGTGCAGCACTCCCTCAGTACTGACCCTCCGACAGTGCAGCACTCCCTCAGTACTGACCCTCCGACAGTGCTGCACTCCCTCAGTACTGACCCTCCGACAGTGCAGCGCTCCCTCAATACTGACCCTCTGACAGTGCAGCGCTCCCTCAGTACTGACCCTCCGACAGTGCTGCACTCCCTCAGTATTGACCATCTGACAGTGCAGCACTCCCTCAGTACTGACCCTCCGACAGTGCTGCACTCCCTCAGTACTGACCATCTGACAGTGCAGCACTCCCTCAGTACTGACCCTCCGACAGTGCTGCACACCCTCAGTACTGGCCCTCCAACAGTGCAGCGCTCCCTCAATACTGACCCTCTGACAGTGCAGCACTCCCTCAGTACTGACCCTCTGACAGTGCAGCACTCCCTCAGTACTGACCCTCCGACAGTGCAGCACTCCCTCATACTGAACCTCCGACAGTGCAGCACTCCCTCAGTACTGACACTCTGACAGTGCAGCACTCCCTCAGTACTGACCCTCCGACAGTGCAGCACTCCCTCAGTACTGACCCTCCGACAGTGCAGCACTCCCTCAGTACTGACCCTTCGACAGTGCAGCACTCCCTCAGTACTGACCCTCTGACAGTGCAGCACTCCCTCAGTACTGACCCTCTGACAGTGCAGCACTCCCTCAGTACTGACCCTCCGACAGTGCAGCACACCCTCAGTACTGACCCTCCGACAGTGCAGCACTCCCTCAGTACTGACCCTCCGACAGTGCAGCACTCCCTCAGTACTGACCCTCCGACAGTGCAGTGCTCCCTCAGTACTAACCCTGACACAGTGCAGCACTCCCTCAGTACTGACTCTCCGACAGTGCAGCACTCTCTCAGTACTGACTCTCTGACAGTGCAGCACTCCCTCAGTACTGACCCTCCGACTGTGCAGCACTCCCTCAGGACTGACCCTCTGACCTTCATCTTTTCAATTTCGCACAGGATACTGGGAAGGAAGCTTTCATCAAAAGCATCCCAGCAGAACTGAAACCCTTCGAAGATCTCCTGGCAAAAAATAATGGCGGGAAGGACTTCCTCGTGGGAAATAAGGTCGGACGCACAATCTTAACTCTATCTAACCCCGTACTGTATCTGTCTGGGGAGAAATCGATGCTGACACTGGGTATAAAGTGGGGGGGGGGGGACACACTGTCAGAGTAATGTCGAGGGAGCTCTACACTGTATCTAACCCCGTACTGTACCTGTCCTGGGAGCACTCGATGCTGACACTGGGTATAAAGTGGGGGGGAAACACTGTCAGGGTAATGTAGAGGGAGCTCTACACTGTATCTAACCCGTACTGTACCTGTCCTGGGAGCACTCGATGCTGACACTGGGTATAAAGTGGGGGGGAAACACTGTCAGGGTAATGTAGAGGGAGCTCTACACTGTATCTAACCCGTACTGTACCTGTCCTGGGAGCACTCGATGCTGACACTGGGTATAAAGTGGAGGACACACTGTCAGGGTAATGTAGAGGGAGCTCTACACTGTATCTAACCCCGTACTGTACCTGTCCTGGGAGCACTCGATGCTGACACTGGGTATAAAGTGGGGGGGAAACACTGTCAGGGTAATGTAGAGGGAGCTCTACACTGTATCTAACCCGTACTGTACCTGTCCTGGGAGCACTCGATGCTGACACTGGGTATAAAGTGGAGGACACACTGTCAGGGTAATGTAGAGGGAGCTCTACACTGTATCTAACCCGTACTGTACCTGTCCTGGGAGCACTCGATGCTGACACTGGGTATAAAGTGGAGGACACACTGTCAGGGTAATGTAGAGGGAGCTCTACACTGTATCTAACCCGAACTGTACCTGTCCTGGGAGCACTCGATGCTGACACTGGGTATATAGTGTGGGGGACACACTGTCAGGGTAATGTAGAGGGAGCTCTGCAGTGTATCTAACACTGTGCACTGTGAGTGCTCTATACCGACTCTCACTCACTTTCCTCTCTCTCTCTGTAGATCTCTTATGCTGATTATAATCTGGTCGATATGCTTTCTAACCTTGAGGTGCTGTCTCCGGGTTACCTGAAGGGCACTCCCCTGCTCAAGGCCTACGTGGATCGCATCATCTCTAGGCCTAAACTCAAGGCCTACCTGGAATCTGATGCCCACAAGAAGGTCCCCATCAATGGCAACGGCAAGCAGTGAACACGGGGATGAGTGGGCGGGAGTGGAGAGGCCATGGCAGAGACAGGGCACGTAGAGCTAGGCCCAGATAGGCCTCAGGACCTTTCACTCCCTCCGTACCGCACTGCGCAAGCATGGCATCGCGATGGTTGTCACGGTTACTCGGGTTTGAAATAAAGCAGCCCCTTCTGTAAACCTTTCTGTTATCTGAAGTGCTTTTTTGTCTCTTTCTCTGTCTCACACACATACTCTCCCTGTCTCCCTCCCTCTCTCTCATACGAGCCCAGGTTCTCTCACTCGCACCTCACTGGGTTTGGAATCCCCACTGTTGCATAACCTTCCTCAAGGGGCCATCCTCAATAAGTGGTCAGGAACAAGGAGGAGGCCCATTCAGCCCCTTGTCCAGCCTGTTACACGGGAACAGGAGGAGGCCCATTCAGCCCCTTGTCCAGCCTGTTACACAGGAACAGGAGGAGGTCCATTCAGCTCCTGCTCCAGCCTGTTACACAGGAACAAGAGGAGGCCCATTCAGCCCCTTCTCCGGCCTGTTGCACCGGAACAGGAGGAGGCCCATTCAGCCCCTTCTCCAGCCAGTTACACTGGAACAGGAGGAGGCCCATTCAGCCCCTTCTCCGGCCTGTTGCACAGGAACAGGAGGAGGCCCATTCAGACCCCACGAGCCTCTTCTGTCATTCAATGAGATCCTGGCTGATCTGTGACCTAACTCCATATTCCCGCCTTTGTCCCATATCCCTCGATCCCTCCGGATAACAGAAATCTATCAATCCCAGATTTAAAATGAACAATTGATCCAGCATCGATTGCCGTTTGCGGGAGAGATTTCCAAACCTCTCCCACCCTGTGTGTGTAGAAGTGTTTCTCAATTTCACTCCTGAAAGATCTGGCTCTCGTTTTTCGACTTCGCCCCCTCGTCCGAGACTCCCCGACCAGCGGAAAGAGTTTCTCTCCATCCACCCCTGATCAGTTCCCCTTAATATCATGAAAACTGTGATCAATTCACCCCTTAATCTTCTAAATTCCAGTGAATACATCCCCAGTTTGTGTAATCTCTCCTCGTTACTTAACCCTTGGAGTCCTGGTATCATTCTGGTAAATCTACACCGCACTCCCTCCAGGGCCGGTCTCTCCTTCCTGAGGTGTGGGGCCCAGAACTGAACACAGTAACTCCAAGGTGTGGTCTCACCAGGACTCTGCACAGCTGCAGCATGACCTCTTCCCCCTTGTGTTCCAGTCCTCGAGAGATAAAGGCCAGCATTCCATTAATTATAGACTCCAGTAATTGACTGACAACTGATGTTTGGCTAACTAGTCCACAATTCCCTGGGTTTCCCTCTCTCACCTTTCCTAAATCGCGGAGTGACACACACCAGTTTCCAGTCGAAAGAAACAGTTCCTGAACTGAGGGAATTTTGGAGACTTGCCAGCCACGTTCTCTCCCAATTACTCGCAAACCCCAGACCTTTCCTCCTTTCCTGCTTTCCTGTGAACAGAATTCTCCCTGGTCACTGGCTGAGTCTCACCCACAATGTGAGAAAACTAGGCATCAGATTTTACCCCGAGATGAGATTCCAACCACATCTCCGGGCCGTCACCAACACCGCCAATTCCCACCTCCATGACATCGCCCGTCCCCACCCCTGTCTCAGCTCATCCGCTGCTGAAACCCTCATCCCTGCCTCTGTCACCTCCAGACTTGACTATTCCAACACTCTCCTGGCTGCTCTCCCACATTCTACCCTCCGTAAACTTCAGCTCATCCGAAACTCTGCAGCACCCGCTGCCCCGTGTCCGAACTCACAATGAGTCCCATTCACCCCTCACCCCCTGTGCTCACTGATCCACCCTGACTCCCACTCTGGCCCATATAGTACTACCTATCTCAGTAACATCCTCCAGTATCTACAACACTCCCTATCTCTGTAACCTCCTCCAGTATCTACAACCCTCCCTATCTCTGTAACCTCCTCCAGTCCCTACAACCCTCCCTATCTCTGTAACCTCCTCCAGCCCCAACAACCCTCCCTATCTCTGTAACCTCCTCCAGCCCCAACAACCCTCCCTATCTCTGTAACCTCCTCCAGCCCCAACAACCCTCCCTATCTCTGTAACCTCCTCCAGCCCCAACAACCCTCCCTATCTCTGTAACCTCCTCCAGTCCCTACAACCTTCCCTATCTCAGTAACCTCCTCCAGCCCCAACAACCCTCCCTATCTCTGTAACCTCCTCCAGCCCCAACAACCCTCCCTATCTCTGTAACCTCCTCCAGTCCCTACAACCCTCCCTATCTCTGTAACCTCCTCCAGCCCCAACAACCCTCCCTATCTCTGTAACCTCCTCCAGCCCCAACAACCCTCCCTATCTCTGTAACCTCCTCCAGCCCCAACAAGCCTCCCTATCTCTGTAACCTCCTCCAGTCCCTGCTACCCCCCCTATCTCTGTAACCTCCTCCAGCCCCAACAACCCTCCCTATCTCTGTAACCTCCTCCAGCCCCAACAACCCTCCCTATCTCTGTAACCTCCTCCAGCCCCTACAACCCTCCCTATCTCTGTAACCTCCTCCAGTCCTTACAACAGTCCCTATCTCTGTAACCTCCTCCAGCCCCGACAACCCTCCCTATCTCTGTACCCTCCTCCAGCTTCTACAACCCTCCCTATCTCAGTAACCTCCTCCAGCCCCAACAACCCTCCCTATCTCTGTAACCTCCTCCAGTCCCTACAATCCTCCCTATGTCTGTAACCTCCTCCAGTCCCTACAACCATCCCTTTCTCTGTAACCTCCTCCAGCCCCAAGAACCCTCCCTATCTCTGTAACCTCCTCCAGTCCCTACAACCCTCCCTATCTCTGTAACCTCCTCCAGCCCCAACAACCCTCCCTATCTCTGTAACCTCCTCCAGCCCCAACAACCCTCCCTATCTCTGTAACCTCCTCCAGTCCCAACAACCCTCCCTATCTCTGTCACCTCCTCCAGCCCCAACAAACCTCCCTATCTCTGTAACCTCCTCCAGCCCCAACAACCCTCCCTATCTCTGTAACCTCCTCCAGCCCCAACAACCCTCCCTATCTCTGTAACCTCCTCCAGTCCCTGCTACCCCCCCCCCCATCTCTGTAACCTCCTCCAGCCCCAACAACCCTCCCTATCTCTGTAACCTCCTCCAGCCCCAACAACCCTCCCTATCTCTGTAACCTCCTCCAGCCCCTAAAACCCTGCCTATCTCTGTAACCTCCTCCAGTCCCTACAACTCACCCTATCTCTGTAACCTCCTCCAGTCCCTACAACACTCCCTATCTCTGTAACCTCCTCCAGCCCCTACAACCCTCCCTATCTTTGTAGCCACCTCCAGTCCCTACAACACTCCCTATCTCTGTAACCTCCTCCAGCCCCTACAACTCACCCTATCTCTGTAAACTCCTCCGGCCCCTACACCCCTCCTTTTCTCTGTAACCTCCTCCAGATGCTACAAGCCTCCCTATCTCTGTAACCTCCTCCAGTCCCTACAATCCTCCCTATGTCTGTAACCTCCTCCAGTCCCTACAACACTCCCTATCTCTGTAACCTCCTCCAGCCTCTACAACCCTCCCTATCTCCGCAACCTCCTCCATTCCATACAACGCTCCCTATCTCTGTAACCTCCTCCAGCTTCTACAACCCTCCCTATCTCTGTAACCTCCTCCAGTCCTTGCAACAGTCCCTATCTCTGTAACCTCCTCCAGCCCCTACAACCCTCCCTATCTCTGTAACCTCCTCCAGCTTCTACAACCCTCCCTATCTCTGTAACCTCCTCCAGTCCCTACAACACTCCCTATCTCTGTAACCTCCTCCAGCCCCTACAACACTCCCTATCTCTGTAACCTCCTCCAGCCTCTACAACCCTCCCTATCTCTGTAACCTCCTCCAGTCCCTACAACACACCCTATCTTTGTAACCTCCTCCAGCCTCTACAACCCTCCCTATCTCTGTCACCTCCTCCAGTCCCTACAACACACCCTATCTCTGTAACCTCCTCCAGCCCCTACAACCCTCCCTATCTCTGGAACCTCCTCCTGTCCCAACAACACTCCCTATCTCTGTAACCTCCTCCAGCCCCTACAACTCACCCTATCTCTGTAACCTCCTCCGGCCCCTACACCCCTCCCTATCTCTGTAACCTCCTACAGATGCTCCAAGCCTCCCTATCTCTGTAACCTCCTCCAGCCCCTACAACCCTCCCTATCTCTGTAAACTCCTACGGCCCCTACAACACTCCCTATCTCTGTAACCTCCTCCAGCCCCTAGATCCCTCCATATCTCGGTAACCTCCTCCAGCCCCTGCAACACACCCTATCTCAGTAACCTCCTCCAGACCCTGCAACCCTACCTATTTCTGTAACCTCCTCCAGCCCCGACAACCATCCCTATCTCTGTAACATCCTCCAGCCCCGACAACCCTCCCTATCTCTGTAACCTCCTCCAGCCCCTACAACACTCCAATTCTCTGTAACCTCCTCCAGTCCGTACAGCCCTCCATATCTCTGTAACCTCCTCCAGCCCCGACAACCCTCCCTATCTCTGTAACCTCCTCCAGCCCCGACAACCCTCCCTATCTCTGTAACCTCCTCCAGCTCCTACAACACTCCAATTCTCTGTAACCTCCTCCAGTCCGTACAGCCCTCCATATCTCTGTAACCTCCTCCAGCCCCGACAACCCTCCCTATCTCTGTAACCTCCTCCAGCCCCAGCAACACTCCCTATCTCTGTAACCTCCTTCAGCCACTAAAACCCTCCCCATCTCTGTAACCTCCTCCAGCCTCTACAACCCTCCGAGATGTCTGCTCTGCTCCAATTCCGGCCTCTTGAGCATCCCCCGATTTTAATCTCTCCACCAGTGGCGGCCGTGCCTTCAGCTGCCTGGGCCCTAAGCTCTGGAATTCCCTCCCTAAACCTCTCCGCCTCTCTCTCTCCTCCTTTAAGACTCTCCTTCAAACCTCCCTCTTTGACCCAGCATTTGGTCACCTCTCCCGAATATCTACCTGTGTAGCTCGCGGTCTGAATTGTGTTTGATAATCGCTCCTTGGGACATTTTACTACGTTATTAAATTAAAGCTGCAATATAAATACAAGTTTCTGTATCTCTCTGATACACATGAGTGCAAAATATGCTGTAAATATCTAAATATTGTGTACAGACACAGTGGGAGGACAATAGTGGAATGTTGAAGAACACACTTGTCAAGGTGAGACTGATGTCACATAAATCATGAGAATGCACTCGCACCCACTCACACTCACTCTCACTCACTCACTCTCACACACACACACCCACTCTCACTCACACTCACTCTCACTCACTCTCACTCACTCTCACTCACTCTCACTCACTCTCACACACACACACCCACTCTCACTCACACTCACTCTCACTCACTCTCACTCACTCTCACTCACTCTCACTCACTCTCACTCACTCTCACACACACACACCCACTCTCACTCACACTCACTCTCACTCACTCTCACTCACTCTCACTCACTCTCACACACACACACCCACTCTCACTCACACTCACTCACTCTCACTCACTCTCACTCACTCTCACTCACTCTCTCACAGACACACACCCACTCTCACTCACACTCACTCTCACTCACTCTCACTCACTCTCACACACACACACCCACTCTCACTCACACTCACTCTCACTCACTCTCACACACTCACATACACTCACACACACTCACATACACTCACTCACTCTCACACACACACACCCACTCTCACTCACACTCACTCTCACTCACTCTCACACACTCACATACACTCACACACACTCACATACACTCACACACACTCACATACACTCACACACTCACTCTCACTCACTCTCACTCACTCTCACACACACACACCCACTCTCACTCACACTCACTCTCACTCACTCTCACTCACTCTCACACACACACACCCACTCTCACTCACACTCACTCTCTCACTCACACTCACATACACTCACACACACTCACATACACTCACACACTCACTCACACACACTCACAAACACACTCACACTCACTCACTCACACACACTCACTCACACATACACAATCACATACACTCACACACACTCACTCACAAACACACTCACATACACTCACACACACTCACTCACACACACACTCACAAACACACTCACATGCACTCACGCACACTCACTCGCACTCACTCACACACTCACAAACACACACACAAACACTCACTCACACTCACTCACCCACACACTCACACACACTCACTCACACTCACCCACACACTCACAAACACACTCACATACACTCACACACTCACTCTCACTCACACACTCACTCACTGACACACTCACAAACAAGCACACATACACACTCACACACACTCACACACTCACTCAAACACACTCACTCACACAAACACTCACACATACGCACTCACATATACTCACTCACATACACACACTCACTCAAACACACTCACTCACAAACACTCACCCACACAAACACTCACACAAACACACTCACATACACTAACTCACACTCACACACACTCACTCACACACACTCACTCACACACACACTCACACATACACACTCACTCTCATACACTCACTCACACAAACACTCACACATACACACTCACATATGCTCACTCACACTCACACACACTCACACACACACACTCACTTACATACTCACACACATACCCACAAACACTCACACATACACGCTCACATACACTCACTCACACTCGCACTCACTCTCATACACTCACTCACACACACACTCACACATACACACTCACTCACAGACTCACACACATACCCACAAACACTCACACATACACGCTCACATACACTCACTCACACTCGCACTCACTCTCATACACACTCACTCACACACACTCACACTCACAAACACTCACACATACACACTCACATACACTCACTCACACTCTCACTCACTCTCACTCTCACTCACACTCACTGTCACTCACACACACTCTCTCTCACTCACGCTCAGTCACTCCCACTCACGCTCAGTCACTCTCACTCATGCTCACTCACACAGAGTCTGGAGGGAGCTCCACACTGGATCTAACCCGTACTGTACCTGTCCTGGGAGCACTCGATGCTGACACTGGGTATAAAGTGGGGGGGGGGACACACTGTCAGGGTAATGTAGAGGGAGCTCTACACTGTATCTAACCCGTGCTGTACCTGTCCTGGGAGCACTCGATGCTGACACTGGGTATAAAGTGGGGGGGGACACACTGTCAGGGTAATGTAGAGGGAGCTCTACACTGTATCTAACCCGTACTGTACCTGTACAGTGTGTAGCTCTATCTCTCTCTCGATGTTTATGTCTTCCTCTGTCGTCAGAGAATTTGACACATGTAGTCATCCATTCTGGCACCTGAAGGTTTGCCTTCAAATCATTTTATTTTTGCTGGACCAATATCAAACAGCGACAACGATCATCGGGAAGAAAGAACTAAAAGCAGAATATAGGGAGCTAGGAATTAAGTTGAAAAGTAGGACCTCAAAGGTAGTGATCTCAGGATTACTACCAGTGCCATGTGCTAGTCAGAGTAGAAATAGCAGGATATATCGGGTGAATACGTGGCTGAAGAGATGGTGTGAGGGGGAGGGTTTTAGATTCCTGAGACATTGGGACTGGTTCTAGGGGAGGTGGGACCAGTACAAACTGGACGGGTTACAGCTGGGCAGGACCGGGACTGATGTCCTGGGGGGAGTATTTGTTAGAGTAGTTGGGGAGGGTTTAAAGTAAAATGGCAGGGGGATGGGAACCTTAGCAAGGAATCAGAGGAGGGGGGATCAAAGACAAGAACAAAAGACAGTAAAGGGAATAAGAAAAGTGATAGGCAGAGAAATCAAGGGCCAGAATCAAACAGGGCCACAGTGAGAAATAGTGGGAAGGGGACAAGTAATGTTAAAAAGACAAGTCTTCAGGCTTTGTGCCTTAACACACGGATCATTCACAATAAAGTGGATGAATTCATCGCACAAGTAGATGTAAACGGATATGATATAGTCGGGATTACGGAAACATGGCTGCAGGGTGACCAGGGATGGGAAATGAACATCCAGGGATATTCAGTATTTAGGAAGGACAGACAAAAAGCAAAAGGTGGTGGAGCTGCATTGCTGGTTAAAGAGGAAATTAACGCAATAGTTAGGAAAGATATTAGATCTGACGATGTGGAATCTGTATGGGTAGAGCTGAGAGACACTAAGGGGCAAAAAACGTCAGTGGGGATTGTATACAGACCCCCAAACTGTAGTGGTGATGTTGGGAGTGGCATTAAACAGGAAATTAGAGACGCATGTGATAAAGGAACATCTGTAATTATGGGTGACTTTAATCTGCATATAGATTGGGCAAATCAAATTAGTCATAATACCATAGAGGAGGAATTCTTGGAGTGTCTACGGGATGGTTTTCTGGACCAATACATTGAGGAACCAACTAGCGAACAGGCCATCCTAGACTGGGTATTGAGTAATGATAGAGGAATAATTGACAATCTAGTGATGCGAGACCCCTTGGGGACGAGCGACTGTAATATGATAGAATTCTTCATCAAGATGGAGAGTGACGCAGTTGATTCTGAGACAAGGGTCCTGAATCTTAGTAAAGGAAACTACGAAGGTATGAGGCACGAGTTGGCCATGACGGATTGGGAAATGTTACTTAAAGGGATGACGGTGGATAGGCAATGGCAAACATTTAAAAAGCACAGGGATGAACTGCAACAATTGTTTATCCTTCTGGTGCAAAAGTAAAATGGGAAAGGTAGCCAAACCATGGCTTACAAGGGAAATTAGAGATAGCACAAGATCCAAGGAAGAGGCATATAAATTCGCCAGATAAACAACAGACCTGAGGATTGGGAGCAGTTTAGAATTCAGCAAAGGAGGACCAAGGGATTGATTAAGAAGGGGAAAATAGAGTACGAGAGCAAGCTTGCGGGGAACGTAAAAACTGACTGTAAAAGTTTCTATCAGTATGTGAAGAGAAAAAGATTGGTGAAGACAAATGTAGGTCCCTTACAGTCAGAAACAGGGGAACTTATGATGGGGAATAAAGAAATGGCTGACCAACTAAATGCATCCTTTGGTTCTGTCTTCACAAAGGAGGAGACAAATATCAGACCAGAAATGTTGGCTCAGTGAGAGAGAGGAACTGAAAGAGATCAGTATTAGTAGAGAAATGGTGTTGGGGTAATTGATGGAATCGAAGGCTGATAAATCCACAGGGCCTGATAATCTACATCCCAGAGTACTTAAGGAAGTGGCCCTAGAAATAGTGGATGTATTGGTGGTCATCTTCCAAGATTCTATAGACTCTGGAACAGTTCCTACAGATTGGAGGGTAGCTAATGTAACCCCACTATTTAAAAAGAGAGGTAGAGAGAAAACGGAATTATAGACCAGTCAGCCTGACGTTGGTAGTGGGGAAAGTTCGAGAGTCCATTATCAAAGATTTTATAGCAGAGCACTTGGAGAACAGTAGTAGAATTGGACAGAGTCAGCATGGATTTACGAAAGGGAAATCATGCTTGACAAATCTACTAGAATTCTTCGAGGATGTAATTAGTAGAGTTTCAGAAGGCTTTCGACAAAGTCCCACATAGGAGATTAGCGTGTAAACTTAAAGCGCATGGGATTGGGGTTAGTGTATTGCGATGGACAGAAAATTGGTTGGCGGACAAGAAACAAAGAGCAGGAATAAATGGGTCTTTTTCCATATGGCAGGCAGTGACGAGGGGGGTTCCGCAGGGATCGGTGCTAGGACACCAGCCATTCACAATATACATTAATGATTTAGATGAGGGAATTAAATGTAATATCTCCAAATCTGCAGATGACACAAAACTGGGTGGGAGGGTGAGTTGTGAGGAGGATGCAGAGAGGCTTCAGGGTGATTTGGACAAGTTGAGTGAGTGGGCTAATGCATGGCAGATGCAGTACAATGTGGATAAATGTGAGGTTATCCACTTTGGTAGCAAAAACAGGAAGGCAGATTATTATCTGAACGGCTATAAACTGAGAGAGGGGAATATGCAGCAAGACCTGGGTGTTCTCGTACACCAGTCGCTGAAGGTAAGCATGCAGGGTCAACTGGCGATAAAAAAGGCAAATGGTATGTTGGCCTTCATAGCGAGAGGATTCGAGTGCAGGAGCAGGGATGTCTTGTTGCAATTATACAGGGCCTTGGTGAGGCCACACCTGGAATATTGTGTGCAGTTTTGATCTCCTTATCTGAGGAAGGATGTTCTTGCTTTCGAGGGAGTGCAGCGAAGGTTTACCAGACTGATTCCTGGGATGGCGGGACTGACGTATGAGGAAAGAGATTGAGTCGGTTCGGATTATATTCGCTGGAGTTCAGAAGAGTGAGGGGGGATCTCATAGAAACCTATAAAATTCTAACAGGACTTGACAGGGTAGATGCAGGAAGGATGTTCCCGATGGTGGGGGAGTCCAGAACCAAGGGTCATAGTCTAAGGATACGGGGTAAACCTTTCAGGACTGAGATGAGGAGAAATTTCTTCACCCAGAGAGTGGTGAGCCTGTGGAATTCACTACCACAGAAAGCAGTTGAGGCCAAAACATTGTATGTTTTCAAGAAGGAGTTAGATATAGCTCTTGGGGTGAAAGGGATCAAAGGGTATGGGGAGAAAGCGGGAACAGGTTACTGAGCTGGATGATCAGTCATGATCATAATGAATGGCGGAGCAGGCCCGAAGGGCCGAATGGCCTTCTCCTGCTCCTATTTTCTTTGTTTCTATGTTTCTATGAATTGAATACAAGATGGCGGAAACAGGCCGCCTGCAGTGGTGGCCGAGACTCAATTTCAGAAGCCTGATCTGCAAGTGGGATTGATGAGAAAATAGTGGTAGGGAGGATGGAAGTGAGGGACGAGGTGGAGGGCAAAGACTGAGAGGGAAGAAGAGGTGGGGGACATGGCGGTCTCACCGAGTCATGTAGCCGTAGCAACCTGCACCATATGGGTTGGCCAACGGCAGCCCAGGAGGAGACTGATCAGCCTGGGCCCGTGATTCGGAGCTCGCACAGTAGGCGGAGAGGGCATAGGGTGCGAGGGACGGGGGGTCACAGGGATTGTCCAGCCTGGCGGAAGGAGGGCCGGGAGCTCCAACGGGAATTCCGAGGTAACGCTGCCGATGATGGGCGGGGAAAAGACGTCGGGCAGTCGGATCCAGGCTGAGCCGACGGACCGAGTGCAGCCCTGCGGAGGAAGAGAGAACAGGATTTAGATGGACTGTCAGCATCAGTGGCTCAACACACGACATCAATCAATATTTGCCAGGGGTCAAAACATAGGGAGTGATGCATTGTCGGAGCGTCAGTTCTGAAGGAGTGCTACATTGTCGGAGAGACAGTACTGAGGGAGCGCTGCATTGTCGGAGGGTCAGTAATGAGGGAGTACTGAACTGTCGGAGGGTCAGTACTGAGGGACTGCTGCTTTGAGCGTCAGACTGAGGGAGTGCTGCACTGTCGGAGGTTCAGTACTGAGGGAGTGCTGCACTGTCGGAGGGTCAGTACTGAGGGAGTGCTGCACTGTCGGCAGGTCAGTACTGAGGGAGTGCTGCACTGTCGGAGGGTCAGTACTGAGGGACTGCTGCACTGTCTGAGGGTCAGTACTGAGGGAGCGCTGCACTGTCAGAGGGTCAGACTGAGGGAGGGCTGCACTGTCAGAGGGTCAGTACTGAGGGAGTGTTGCACTGTGGGAGGGTCAGTACTGAGGGAGTGCTGCACTGTCGGAGGGTCAGTACTGAGGGAGTGCTGCACTGTCGGAGGGTCAGTACTGAGGGGCTGCTGCACTGTCGGAGGGTCAGTACAGAGGGAGTGCTGCACTGTCGGAGGGTCAGTACTGAGGGAGCGCTGCACTGTCGGAGGGTCAGTACAGAGGGAGTGCTGCATTGAAGGTCAGACTGAAGGAGTGATGCACTGTCAGAGGGTCAGCACTGAGGGAGTGCTGCAGTGTTGGAGGGTCAGTGCTGAGGGAATGTACAGATATCACCCTGAGAGAGAGGGGACTGAGAGACACCAGTCAGTGTACAGATATCTCCCTGAGAGAGGGAGGGACTGAGAGACACCAGTCAGTGTACAGATATCACCCTGAGAGAGAGGGGACTGAGAGACACCAGTCAGTGTACAGATATCACCCTGAGAGAGAGGGAGGGACTGAGAGACACCAGTCAGTGTACAGATATCACCCTGAGAGAGAGGGGACTGAGAGACACCAGTCAGTGTACAGATATCACCCTGAGAGAGAGGGGACTGAGAGACACCAGTCAGTGTATAGATATCACCCTGAGAGAGAGGGGACTGAGAGACACCAGTCAGTGTACAGATATCACCCTGAGAGAGGGAGGGACTGAGAGACACCAGTGAGTGTAGTCGTAATGAAACCAGCATTGCAAAGCGTACCTTTCTTATCTCCTCTGTGTCTTGGATATGTTGTTGATAATGAGTTTCGTGCACTTGTTATCGATCCCAGAATTGGCAGAGGTCCCGGCCTCGGGTTTTGTGGCCTGGAATTTAAACCGGTTTAACAGGAATAAGTTAGCAACTGCGGAATCTCTTCATACACAACATCCACCCTGTATAACCCCTGTGAGCAGTCATGGTCCAGGCACCATCCTCAGGCCGAGTGTAGAATTAACTGGTCTCCCGCTCGGTGATCCAGTCCCCCTCACTGCCAGTCCTATCACGGAATGTGCCAGCACATTGAGGGAGCATCGAGTGACGGTCACCAGTGGACCCCTATCGTATCACTGGACACAGGAACGTGAGAATGTAGAGACCAGGAGCAGGAGGAGGCTATTCGGCCCCTCGAGCCTGCTCTCCCATTCAATAAGATCAGGGCTGATCCTCTACCTCATCTCCGCTTTACCGCCCTCTCCCCGTATCCCTCAATTCCCTCGGCGTCCAAAAATCCCTCGATCTCCGTCTTGAATATATTCAACAACTGAGCATCCACAGCTCTCTGGGGTAGAGAATTCCAAAGATTCACAACCCTCGGAGTGAAGACATTTCTTCTCATCTCAGTCCCAAATGGCCAACCCCTTATCCTGAGACTGTGACCCCTGGTTCTAGACTTCCCAGCCAGGGGAAACATCCTTCCTCTATCTACCCCGTTGAACCCTGTAAGAATTTTGTACGTGTTATGACCAGGTGAGGAAGGGTCTAGGGCTCCCCTCTCAGCCATTTCCTAGTTTGGTCATGACAGGATTTAACTTTTAAAACAGTGTTTTTAGCTGCCCCTCTGTGAGTCCTTGCTCACTGCTCTCTAATTAGAATTGCAGAGGAACCAACCAGATTGGATTTCTCAGATTTAAACAGGAAAGGTCTAAGTTTATTAATCTTAACACTCTAACTCAGTTAAAACTGCTCAAAATACGTGAGGCGTTCAGGCTCACATGTATACGTGATAAACACACACACAAATAGATACAGAGGAGGAGAAAGAAATACAAGGGGGAAGGTTTGAAGTAGTAGATGGAATTCAGTTCCTGGCTTTGAGTTGGATGTGAAGTCTTTGATTGAAGTTAAGCCTTGCAGTTCTCGTTGGGGCCCAGTGCACACTTTCAAACTTGTTTCGCTGGTATCAAGGGGTTGCAGGAGCCTTCTGGCTTGAGGCTTGAGTTACTTCCGTGGGTCCCTGGAACTCTGCGTGTGTGAGAGAGAGAGAGAGAGAGAGACAGAGAGAGGGGGAAAGAGGGAGAGAAAGAGAGAGAGGGGTGCTTTCTTCTCGCAGTTCAATTGCAGTCTGCCTCAAAACTTTTCTGCAAGCACAATTCAATTAACTCCCAGGTTGACCAACAGGTGCGCCATGTGCTGAGCTCCTTGCTTGAAACAGCCTCACCTGAGAGGTTTGTAGATTCCTCAGAGCTTACCAGACACACTATCAGCCTGCAATACGTTAAGAAATGGGCATCCCAGTACACATGTGATTTTTGGGGAGGTTTGAGGTTTGCACATTTCCATGACTGTCTAGGGTGTCTTTGTTCCTGTTGAGGTCTGCCGGGGTGGCGGTGGGTGGGGGGGAGGTTTAGATATAATTAGCCCTGGTTTGGAGTTCTGATCATGGGCGTCGGCTGTGGGTGGATCCATTCTGATCTCTCTTTCAGTGCTTTGATGAATCATGCAAGTGCTTTTCACCTTAGGGGATGGTTGGTTCCCTTTTCTCCTGTCTGCGGGGGCCGATTCTTTGCTAATCTTCCCTTTCTCCTCTGTGGCACTCCTGCTTGCAGGTATTTGTCCAAATTCTACGGCACGCCCCTGCGGCACTTCGACTAGGTGAGGCATTACCCTCACTGTTTCACTGCCCTCTTGAGGACTTTCTTTGTCCGTGCAGGTTTCTGTAACTGCTGTTAGCAACTCTGGTGGGGTGCTTCTGGGGTCTGCATTTACACAGGAGGATGCGGGGTCTAATTTGTCCAACATTTCGGGGTTGCTGACCGGACAGTCGGGATTTTCATTTGGGAATCCTCCCGGATTTCCTTTAACTTGTCCTCTTTATCCCTGTTTCACCTTTCCTCTCTAACATTTTGCCAGCCCTGTGCCTGCCTGTCCACTTTTGTTCTTGGCAGTGGTCCCTTACAGTCACCTCTGGGGGAGCTGGTTTGATCATGACCTGATCCTCTACACATTCAGGGGAACTGCAGGGGGACCGTCTCCTGCCACTGCCCTGTCTCACTGACCTCCTGGGGTCTCTCTTTCACTACTGAAGAAGCTACCACCTTCGTCCCCATTAGATCATTACCGAGGAGCAGGCCAACCCCGTCCACTGGCAAACTAGGGACAATCCCTATGGTCACCGGTCCCGAAACTAGGTGGCACTCCAGGTGCACCCGGTGTACAGGTACAGACATACACTGCCCTCCAATACCATTCACCACCATTCTGGTGTTCACTGCACTCTCTGCGGGAAAGGTCAGACCTTTTCCCAGTAAAAGGCATCTAGTGGCCCCTGTGTCCCTGAGAATTACTATGGGCTTGCTTGCCCCACTCGAGGGGTATGGGGTTACTCTCCCTTCAGACAAAACCCTGATAGCCTTCAGGAATCCGATTAAATTTTCCTGCAGCCACAGCAGTATGTTTTCTGGGTCTCACGACTGCTGCAGTTAAACCCACAGCTTGTTCAGCTGTGCTTTCCATCGGGGTCCTTTCTCCTGCACTGAACGGGTGTGCCCTGATTAACTTCACAGCCTTTCCCCGTAGTTTCCAGCTGTCAGCTCTCAGATGACCTACCTTATTAGAATGGAAGCACACAGGCCTCCGGCTCTCACTCCTATTACAGCACTATCCTTTTTTGGCTGGAGGAGGGCCCTCCCTCCCACCCCCCTCCCCACCCCGCGTCTCCTGCTTTTCTTTCTCTCCCAGGACTGCTTGGTCACCTATCACCTTCCCTTTCGGATTTCTGGCGGTGAAAAGGAAAGGTTTTCCCCTGGGGGACCAACTTGTATATTAGAGCAAACTCATCTGCCAGAACTGCGGCTTGCCTCGCTCTATGTACTTTTCGTTCCTCGACATGAGTCTTTATGGAGAGGGGGAGAGAGTTTCTAAATTCCTCCAGCAAAATCACCTCTCCGAGGTTTTCATAGCTGAGCTGCATTTTAAGAGCCTTCAACCACTGGTCAAAAGCCAGATACTTACTTCTCCCAGACTCCAAGTAGGTCAGTTCATAATTTGATGAACTCTCACCTGGCAACAGGGAATAAACCTCATGGGCTTTACCTGTGAGCTTACGCTGCACCAGAAGAGTCCAGGTCTCAGCCGGCCACTTTAATTGCCTTGCAAGTTTCTCAAAAGATGCAAAAAATGTTTCCACGTCTCCCTCATTGAATTTTGGATTCAATCGGGAAAATTTTAAAATTTCCGTACACAGCACTACACTCCTTGCACTTTCCACGCTTTCACTGTCGGCCCCCCCTCAACCCACCCCACCCCCCCCCAGTTAGTGTTCCAGCACACACAAGCACAAGAAAACCTACACTGAAATATTTTCTCTTTCTGATTGGGATCAATTTGACATCACACTTCCAATTTCTCATTTGTCTGTGGGTCCAATCCAGGACGCCAGCCCCCAAATTTCTGTTACGAGCAGGTGAGGGAGGGGTCTAGGGCTCCCCTCTCGGCCCTTTCCTGGTTTGGCCGTAACGGGGTTTAACATTTAGAAACAGGGTGTTCTTAGCTTCCCCTCAGTGAGTCCTTGCTCACTGCTCTCTAATTGTAATTGTAAAGGAATCAACGAGACTGGATTTCTCAGATTTAAACAAGAAAGGTGAAAGTTTATTAACCTTAACACTCTAGCTCAGTTAAAACTACTAAAAATATGCAACGCGACCACACTAGCATGCATATGCGATAAACACACAAACAAATAGAGACAGAGGAGGAGAAAGAATTAAAGGGGGAGGGTTTGAAGTAGTGGATGGAATTCAGTTACTGCCTTTGGGTTGGATGTCAAGTCTTTGATTGAAGCTAAGTCTTGCAGTTCTCGTTGGGGCCCAGTGCAGACTTGCAAACTTGTTGCGCTGGTACCGGAGGGTTGCGGGAGTTTTCTGTCTTGAGGCTTAGGTTACTTCTGTGGGTCCCTGGAACTTTGCGTGAGAGAGAGGGAGAGAGCAGTGCTTTCTTCCTGAAGTTCAATTGCAGTCCGCCTCAAATGCTGGCTCTTACACATTCAATGACCCTCAATGTCTTTTGATCATCGCTAATGAAAAAACCCACCTGGCTAATTGAATCCGGGAGCACTCCCATTGTCCATCTGGGCAACTGTCTCTCGGAATGCAAATGTGCAGCCATGTTTTCAGCCACTCATTCCAGTGGGGTTTTTTAAACAGGTTATTTCAATGTCCAGTAAATGTTCAAATAATAGTGTTGCAAATGAGGAAATTAATACGTTTTCATTTGGCAGGTTTGTTTACTGTCACAGTACGCTTGAATGAGATCACCTCTCATTCTTCGAAACTCCAGAGAATACAGGCCCAGTTTCCTCAATCTCTCCTCATAAGACAATCCCGTCATCCCAGGGATTAGTCTAGTGAACCTACGTTGCACTGCACTCCCTCCACGGCAAGTATATCCTTCCTTAGATAAGGAGACCAAAACTATACGCAGTACTCCAGGTGCGGTCTCACCAAGGCTCTATATAATTGCAGCAAGACATCTTTACTCCTGTACTCAAATCCTCTTGTAATAAAGGCCAACATACTATTTGCCTTCTTAACTGCCCGCTGCACCTGCATGTTAGCTTTCAGTGACTTATGAACAAGGACACCCAGGTCCTTTTGGACATCAACACTTCCCAACCTCTCAACATTTAAGAAATACTCTGTATTTCTGTTTTTCCTACCAAAGTGGATCACCTCACATTTCTCCACATTGATGGGCAGAGCGTTTGAGAGGGACGAGGGAGAGCGGAGCAAAATGAAATGCACACCTACCAATCATCTGGATCTCCGTCCCGGAATCCCTTGGCAAATGGATTGCTGGCAATTTTCAACTGGGTGATCTGTAAGAGAAAATTCACAAGCTGGAGGTGATGGAGTTTCCCGACTTTATACCCAGTGTCAGCATCGAGTGCTCCCAGGACAGGTACAGTACGGGTTAGATACAGTGTAGAGCTCCCTCTACATTACCCTGACAGTGTGTCCCCCCCACTTTATACCCAGTGTCAGTATCGAGTGCTCCCAGGACTGGTACAGTACGGGTTAGATACAGTGTAGAGCTCCCTCTACATTACCCTGACAGTGTGTCCCTCCCACTTTATAACCAGTGTCAGCATCGAGTGCTCCCAGGACAGGTACAGTACGGGTTAGATACAGTGTAGAGCTCCCTCTACATTACCCTGACAGTGTGTCCCCCCCCACTTTATACCCAGTGTCAGTATCGAGTGCTCCCAGGACAGGTACAGTACGGGGTTAGATACAGTGTAGAGCTCCCTCTACATTACCCTGACAGTGTGTCCCCCCCACTTTATACCCAGTGTCAGTATCGAGTGCTCCCAGGACAGGTACAGCACGGGTTAGATACAGTGTAGAGCTCCCTCTACATTACCCTGACAGTGTGTCCCCCCCACTTTATACCCAGTGTCAGTATCGAGTGCTCCCAGGACAGGTACAGTACGGGTTAGATACAGTGTAGAGCTCCCTCTACATTACCCTGACAGTGTGTCCCCCCCACTTTATACCCAGTGTCAGCATCGAGTGCTCCCAGGACAGGTACAGTACGGGTTAGATACAGTGTAGAGCTCCCTCTACATTACCCTGACAGTGTGTCCCCCCCACTTTGTACCCAGTGTCAGTATCGAGTGCTCCCAGGACAGGTACAGCACTGGGATTGGCTGCTCTCTGATTTGGGAGCCTGAGTGCATCAACGAGGTGCAGCTGACTGTGGCTGTGTGCAGAGGTTGGAGGCTGCAGGCTGTGTGACTGCTGCAAGAGGGAGAGACTCAAACTGCAACAAAAGTTTTTTCCAAATTTCAACAAAGGAAGGAAGGCAGAGAACTGGAAGCTCTTTTGTGAGTTTGTTTTGTACTGAAAGTCTTTTTCATTGATTGTTGGGGGTGGGGAAAGAAGAGACCTGAAGACCTTGGGTGGGGCTGCATTGTTCAATAGGGAGCTCCTGTGTTTAACATCTTTGGATAGGGAGCTCCCTCCCCACCCCAACTATTAAGCCTGGGACAGCTGGAGCTGCCCAGGTGAAGAGACTTATTATCTGAACATCGAAGGAGGCGTGTGCCTGGGCAGCTTACAGCTGACCCAGGTGAAGACATCACCCCACCCTCCCAACTGGAAGACCAGCTACAAGACTTGTGCAATACTAACAAAGACTGATTCCTCTTGGCCTTCCTCTCCCTCAGCCTCTTCCCCTGTGCTACATCCTTTAAGTGTTACATTTTTAATTTATTGTATTTGCTCTTTTCTTTTTTTCTCTCTCAGCAAAGTGCCTGTAACTCTTCCACTCCATGACTTCTCAGTCCTCTCCGGTGGCGGGGCCCTCCTATGCTGCAGCAGCTGCGACAGCTGCTCCTGTGGCCCCGTCACCATTTAAAATCTTAACATCAAAGCATGGGGTGAAGAGTTACACCCATCCTAATATGACTATTGAGGCTTGTGTTAAGGCAATGGCCGTGGTTGTCGGCCCCTCGGCCATTGTTGCAGCCTCAAAGATGTATGGGAAGGCTGTGTTCTTCCTGAAGACCGAGCGGGCTGTGTCCCTCGCCCTAAGTACGGGGCTCACAGTGGGTGGGATTCTCCTGCCAGTGGACCCTCTGGGGGCCACTGCACATCGGGTAACCTTGTCGAACGTCCCACCCTTCATTCCTGATGAGCTCCTCCTCCCCCATCTACACCATCTGGGGGAGGTGAGGTCAGGGCTCACCCCAGTCCCGCTTGGTCTTCGGGAGCACAGCCTCCGACATGTCTACTCCTTCCGCCGCCAGCTATTCATGCAGCTGGCGCGGGAGGAGGTCTTGGAGGGCCACTTCGGTATAGAGTTTCAGGGGACGGCCTACCGCGTCTTCTGGACCTCGGATGGAGCGCGGTGCCACGTCTGCAAGGGGGTGGGGCATGTTCGTAAGAACTGCCCCAACCTCCCGGCCGCCAGCTCCACCTCGGCGGCCCAGAGTGGTTCCACAGCACCTCCTCCCACTCCCCCCGCAGATCCAACAGACACAGCTCAGTCGGTTCCGGAGGCTGTGGTTTTCACAGCCTCTGGTGGGGAGGGGAGCGTCCGTCCGAGCGGAAGGAAGACGCGGGGAAAAAAGAAACATCGTGAGGCGCGTCCCCTGGACACTTTGACTCAACCCAAGCCTGAGCTCAGCCCAAAGCCCATTCCCATGGAATCCACCTGTCCCAGGGCTGGGCTCAGGCCCAGGGTGACTAAAAAGGGAAAAAAGGGTGCGGAGGCGGAGGCCTCTGATGACATGGAGGTCTCTGAGTCTCCGCGCCCAAGTGCGAAAAAGAGGAGAAGGCACCCCTCCACAGAAATAACACAGGGCCCTGAGGTGCAGGGCCCATCTGTTGGAGGGGAGCTGCCTCCTGTTTCTGGTCCTCAGGTTCCCCCTACCGCCACCACCAAGGCTGCAAAGTCCGGGCAGGAGCACACTATTCCTCAGGATGGAGGGGAGGGGATGGCCCCGGTACATGAGGCCCCTCCTGAAGGAGTAAGTGGGGCCCTGCTTGTGGTGGGGGAGCCTGGGGAAGCCGCCCATTCTGCCACTGCTACTGGGTCGGGTGTCCTGAATGAAGGGGAGGGCGAGGCCCCAGAGGGTCGGGCCTCCCAGCCGAAGTCCACCACCAACCAGGAGACACCCGACCCAGTTATAACTGAGAATGCTGCCCCATCTGCTGGGCCTGTGGGTGCTGGCGGAGCAGGAGATAGCCTCCTCCCTCCGCCTCCAGTCTCGGCTCCGGCTGGTTTCCCGGAGTCGGGAACTTCTGTCTCCCCTGGACCACTCATTGCCCTGGGGACGGAGGTGGAGAGGGGTCCTGGGCCGCTGGTGCCTACAGGCTCCAGTTTCACAATAGAACCCAGAGAGGACTCCTCCGCCATCGATCCTGGGGGTGGGATCGTGACGGAGGCGGGACCAGCTGGCGCGGCCGGGACGTCCGCCCCACAGTGTGTGGTAGATGTGTCGGCCGCTGGCGGTGACGACCCGGAGGAGGATGGGGATTCGGTGCGGGGCACGGAGGATGATCTTGATTCCATCGCCAGTGAGGTGGTGGAGTCCCTCGTGCCTCCCACCGAATCTCCTCTCATCCCCACGGCGGAACTCCGGGATTTCCTCGCGGCTTGCAGGGGTTGCCGCAATAAAGTTCAGCTGGCCCTCGACCGTTGGTCGAATCTGGCGCTGATCATACAGTCCGTCCGTGCCGCCCTTAAGATAGCGGGCAAGCGCGCGGACGTGAAACTGGTTGAGAGGCGCCGTTTTAATGTGTTCCTCAATGGGTTGCTGGGGGAGTGGAGGGCCAGGTGCACTTCCACTCCCTCCTCACAGTGAGCTGTTGGTGACGGGTTTTAAGTACCTTTGACATGAAGATAACCATAGCCAGCCTCAACATCAACGGCAGCAGAGGGTCTCACCGCAGATTTCACAATCTCTCAGTCCTCAGGGAAGGGAGATACGCGGTGAGCTTTCTGCAGGAAACCCACACCGTTCCGGGAGACGAAGACACCTGGCTCCTGGAGTGGCAGGGTGGGGTCTACATGAGTCACCTCACCCCTATTTCTAGTGGGGTGGCTATCTTGTTGGCCCCGACTTTTCAGCCGGAGATCTTGGGGGTCAAGGAGCTAGTGCCGGGCCGCTTGCTCCACCTCGCCGTTCGCCTGGGTAGTGTGCCGCTCCACTTTGTGAACGTGTACGCGCCCAGGCCCGGCGCATTGCAAGCGCGCTTCTTTGAAGAAGTGTCCGCTCTCTTGAGCTCCATCGATAGCGGCGAGTGCATCATCCTCGGGGGGGATTTTAACTGCACCCTCGAGGTGGGGGATCGCTCCGGTCCCCAGCGCGGCCAAGCGTCGGTGGAGAAGTTGAGGGGACTGATCAGCTCCCTTAACTTGGTGGACGTCTGGCGGAATCTCCATCCCGACTCCAGCGCCTTCACGTGGAGGTCTGGAGGAGGGGGGTCGCGAATCGACCGCCTCTACATTTCGCAGGCGTACGTCTCCCGCGTTTCGGCGGCCTCCATGCGGCTGGTGCCGTGCTCGGACCACCACCTGGTGTGGGCGGAGTTCACTCCGCTCCGCACGTGGGCGGGGTCCGCGTACTGGCACTTTAACAACCGGCTGCTGGAGGACGTGCGATTTCGGGACTCGTTCTGTCGATTCTGGGCCGACTGGAGAAGGAAGCAGGGGGGCTTCCCCTCCTTGAGGCTATGGTGGGATGTGGGCAAGACTCACATCCGCGTCTTCTGTCAGGAGTACGCGAAGGGGTCGACCAAGAGGCGGGAAGCCGAGATCGGGCGCCTTGAGAGGGAGGTGCTCGACTTGGAGTCCCGCCTCGGTCATGCCGTCGTGGACCCGGCTCTGTGGCAGGCGTACAAAGAGAAGAAGGGCGCGCTGAGGGACCTGCAGCTCATAGGGTCCCGAGGCGCGTACGTGAGGTCGCGGATCCAGATCCTGGAAGATTTGGACCGCGCCTCTCCCTTCTTCTACTCGCTGGAAAAATGGCGGGGGGTCCGTAAGCAGCTCGTCGAGCTGCTGGCCGACGACGGATCCTCCATCACGGATCCGGAGGGAATGGGCCTCCTGGTCCGGACTTATTAGAGTGCGTTGTTCTCTCCGGATCCGTCCAGCGAGGATGCGCGCAGAGTTTTGTGGGAGGACCTGCCGCAGGTCAGCCCGGAGGGCGCCGAAGGATTGGAGGCTCCGCTCACGTTGGCGGAGCTGACTGGCGCCCTCCACCAGCTCTCGAGGGGCAAATCCCCAGGGCTGGATGGGTTGACCGTGGAGTTCCTCAGGGCGTTCTGGGACGTCCTGGGGGACGATTACGCGCGGGTCCTGGGGGAAAGCCTGGCGACCGGGGAGATGCCCCTCTCGTGGCGCAGGGCGGTCATCGTCCTGCTGCCGAAGAGGGGCGATCTCCGCCTGCTTAAAAACTGGCGTCCGGTCTCCCTCCTCAGCACGGATTATAAGATCTTTGCCCGGGCTATGTCTACCCGCCTGGGCTCCGTGCTGGCCCACATGATCCACCCCGACCAGTCCTACACGGTCCCGGGCCGGTCCATCCAGGACAACATCCACCTGGTCCGGGACCTGATCCATCTTTCCCAGAGGACTGGTCAGTCGGTCGCCTTTCTCTCCCTCGATCAGGAGAAGGCGTTCGACAGGGTGGATCACGATTACCTTTTCGGGACTCTGCGCGCTTTCGGACTCGGGCCGCATTTCGTGGCCCGGGTCCGACTTTTATACGCCGCCGCAGAGTGTCTAGTCAAAGTTAACGGGTCCTTGACGGCGCCCCTTCGATTTGGGAGAGGAGTGCGTCAGGGGTGCCCCATGTCCGGCCAATTGTATACCATCTGCGTGGAGCCCTTCCTGTGCCTGCTTCGCAGGAGGTTGACGGGATTGGCTCTGCGCGAGCCGGCCATGCGGGTCGTCCTCTCGGCTTACGCTGACGACGTGCTCCTCGCAATCACAGATCCCGTTGACTTGCGGAGGATGCGTGACTGCCAGCAGACCTTTACTGCCGCGTCCTCCGCGAGGATCAATTGGGAGAAATGTTCCGGACTCCTGGTTGGTCAGTGGCGGGTGGACTCCCTGCCGGAGGAGATGACACCTTTTGCGTGGAGCACCACGCACCTCCTCTATCTGGGAGTCCACCTTAGCCCCGCTGAGGAAGCCTGGCCGGCAAACTGGCAGGAGTTGGAGGCAAAAGTCACCGCTCGGCTGGGGCGCTGGACAGGACTGCTCCGAGCGCTTTCCTACAGGGGCCGAGCGTTGGTCATAAACCAACTGGTGGCCTCCATGCTGTGGTACCGGTTGGTCACTTTGGCCCCGCCCCCTGTATTCGCCACCAAGATCCAGAAGAAACTCGTCGATTTCTTCTGGGGCAAGAGGAAACACTGGGTCTCTGCCGCGGTCCTGAGTCTCCCGATCGAGGAGGGCGGTCAGTCGCTGGTGTGCGTCCGCACCCAGGCTGCGACTCTCCGCCTTCGGACCCTGCAGAGATACCTGTACGTCGAGCGTCCTCCCAGATGGTGTGCACTGGCGACGTATTTTTTCCGCCAGTGTCACTGCCTTCAAGACGACACGCAGCTCCCGGTGGAGTCCGTTAGCCGCGCCTCTCTGAGGGAGTTGCCTGTCTTTTACCGGGATCTTTTCCGAGTCTGGAACATGGTCGCCTCCAGTCAGGGCGCTCCCCCGCCGGCGGAGGAGAGCGCCTCGGCTGTCCGGGCGGCCGACTCCGGGGACGGTCCGGCGGGCGGAGGAGTAGCCGAAACCCCCGGGACGCCCCTCACTGCGGGTGGCGAGGGGGCTCGGGAGTGCGGAGCGATCCCGGCCGAGCTGACCCCCGCTCGGCCGGAACTGCTCATCGGACCCAGGCCCCGAAACCCTCCTCGGGAGCCGGTCCCGCACAACCCGAGCCGCCTCTCGGAAATGCCCTCCGTGCCATTCCAATCGGCGCGGAGGGGTTTCCTGTACGGGCTGCTCCTGCAAACTCTCCACTTCCTCGCCCTCGTCAGCCGGCCGGACACGCCCTGGCGGTCCGCGTTGCCATCTGGCGGCGAGGGGAAACCCCGATGGAGGTCTCTCTACGCGGGAGTCTTCCCCCTTTACATCGGGGACCTGGGGTGGAGGGTGCTGCACTGGGCAGTCCCGTGCAATAGGCTTTTAAGTAGGTTCACGGACTCCCAGGCCACCTGTACTTTCTGCGGCCTGGACGAGTCCGTGTTCCACATTTATACGGAGTGTGCGAGGTTGCAGCCCCTATTTGAGTATCTGAAGGGGCTGCTCCTCAAATTCTGGCTGCACTTCAGTCCCACGCTCCTGATCTTTGGGCACCCGGTGCGGAGGGGCTCGGGCCGGGAGGAGGATCTCCTCGTCGGTCTGCTCCTGGGCCTGGCCAAGGTGGCAATTCACAGGTCCAGGTTGCGGGCCGTCGGGGGGTCCGTCCTCCCCGATTGCCTGCCCCTCTTCCGCGGTTACGTTCGCGCCCGGGTGTCCCTGGAAAAGGAGCATGCGGTGTCCGCCGGTACGCTTGAGGCCTTCCGCGACCGGTGGGCACCGCAGGGACTGGAGTGCATTGTCGACGCCGAGAATGGCATTTTAATTTGAGTTTTTTTGTTTATTTATCTGTTTTAATAAAGTTATTTAAAAAAAAAAAAAAAAATGGTCATGTTTATCTGAGACACGGGACGCCCAGTTATTTGGAAAGACCGTCAATCCTCTCCTAAGACCACGTGAAATAGGAGCAGGAGGGGGCCATTCGGCCCCTCCAGCCTGGATCCCCCGAATTCACCATTCCCGGCTGGTAACGGAATGTACAGAATTGGGCTTTTTTCTTTTGCTCATTCTTACCCTGTGATTTTGATACGCTGTGACAGCCGTGAAACGCGTCTCCGCAAACAGAAAGGTCTTGAAATTCTCCGCCGCGTATCGCTCACTGTCCTTGCGTGGGTCAACGTAAACCACGTGGAACCGCGGCTGGTAACGGTGCATGGAGTTCAGAATGATCTGGAAGTCACAGGGAAGGTGTGAGGGGGGGGGGGTGGAAAGGAGAGAGTGGGTGGGGGAGGGAGAGGGAGAGGAAAACACACACACACACCCAGAGAGGGAGAGACACAGAGAAAATACACACACACATTGAGAGGGAGTGAGAGTCACACAGACAGAGACGGAGAGAGAGAGAGAACGCATCAGGAAGACAGAGAGGGAGACAGAGAGGGAAAGATCAGGACAGCAAGTGAGAGACAGAGCAAAAGAGGGAGACGGAGAGAGAGAGCGACCCAGAGGGATACAGAGAGGGAGAAATATGGACAGTGAGAGAGGGAGTGAAAGACAGATGGAGAGGGAGACAGAGAGAGTGCGACAAAAAGAAACAGATAGCGAGAGGGGGACAGAGAGAGGGAGAGATCGGGACATGAGTGAGAGAGATAGACAGAGAGAGAGAAGATTTGGAGAGATAGATGCACAGTAGACAGAGAGCAAAAGAAATATGGAGCGAGAGAATGAGAGAGAGATATATGGATAGAGAGAGAATGAGAATATGGTCATCAAAACAAACCGACAGACAAACTCAGCAAGACAAACAAAGACACACAGACACAGACACACAGACAGACACACACACAGACAGACACACAGACAGACACAGACACAAAGACAGACATAAACACACAGACAGACACAGACACACACACAGACACAGACACAGACACACAGACAGACACAGACACACAGACACAGACACACAGACTAACAAAGACACACAGACACACAGACACACAGACAGACACACACACACACAGACAGACACAGACACACACACTGACACAGACACACAGACAGACACAAACACACAGACACAGACACACACACAGACACAGACACACAGACAGACACAGACACACAGACAGACACACACACACAGACACAGACACACAGACAAAGAAAGACACACTGACACAGACACACAGACAGACACACACACACAGACAGACACAGACACACACACAGACACAGACACACAGACAGAAAGACACACAGACAGACACAGACACACAGACAGACACACACACACACAGACAGACACAGACACACACACAGACACAGACACACAGACAGACACACACACACAGACACAGACACACAGACAAACAAAGACACACTGACACAGATACACAGACAGACACAAACACACAGACAGCCACAGACACACACACAGACACAGACACACAGACAGACACAGAAACACACACAGACACAGACAGACACACACACAGACACAGACACACAGACAAACAAAGACACACTGACACAGATACACAGACAGACACAAACACACAGACAGCCACAGACACACACACAGACACAGACACACAGACAGACACAGAAACACACACAGACACAGACACACAGAAACACACACAGACACAGACACACAGACAGACACACACACACAGACACAGACACACAGACAAACAAAGACACACTGACACAGATACACACACAGACACAGACAAACAAAGACACACAGACACAGACACACAGGCAGACACACACACACAGACAGACACACACACACAGACACAGACACACAGACAAACAAAGACACACAGACACACACACACAGACAGACACACAAACACACAGACAGACACACACACACACAGACAGACACACACACACAGACAGACACACACACACAGACACAGACACACAGACAATCAAAGACACACAGACACAGACACACAGGCAGACACACACACACAGACAGACACACACACACACAGACAGGCACACACACACACAGATCTGCTCAAAGTTACAGTTACTCAGAGAGACGAGCTTCCGCCCACATGTCCGCGCCATCACTAACACCGCCTATTCCCACCTCCATGACATCGCCCGTCCCCACCCCTCTCTCAGCTCATCCACTGCTGAAACCCTCATCCCTGCCTCTGTCACCTTCAGACTTGACTATTCCAACACTCTCCTGGCTGCTCTCCCACATTCTACCCTCCGTAAACTTCAGCTCATCCGAAACTCTGCCCCCGCCCCCCGCCCCCCGTGTCCGAATTCACACCGAGTCCCGTTCACCCCTCACCCCCTGTGCTCACTGACCAACACTGACTCCCACTCTGGCCCATATAGTACTACCTATCTCAGTAACCTCCTCCAGTCCCTACAACCCTCCCTATCTCTGTAACCTCCTCCAGCCCCAACAACACTCCCTATCTCTGTAACCTCCTCCAGTCCCTACAACCCTCCCTATCTCTGTAACCTCCTCCAGTCCCTACAACCCTCCCTATCTCTGTAACCTCCTCCAGCCCCTACAACCCTCCCTATCTCTGTAACCTCCTCCAGTCCCTACAACCCACCCTATCTCTGTAACCTCCTCCAGTCCCTACAACCCTCCCTATCTCTGTAACCTCCTCCAGTCCCGACAACACTCCCTATCTCTGTAACCTCCTCCAGTCCCTACAAACCTCCCTATCTCTGTAACCTCCTCCAGTCCCTACAACCCTCCCTATCTCTGTAACCTCCTCCAGCCCCTACAACCCTCCCTATCTCTGTAACCTCCTCCAGTCCCTACAACCCTCCCTATCTCTGTAACCTCCTCCAGCCCCCACAACCCTCCCTATCTCTGTAACCTCCTCCAGTCCCTACAACCCTCCCTATCTCTGTAACCTCCTCCAGCCCCAACAACCCTCCCTATCTCTGTAACCTCCTCCAGTCCCTACAACCCTCCCTATCTCTGTAACCTCCTCCAGCCCCTGCAACACTCCCTATCTCTGTAACCTCCTCCAGTCCCTACAACTCTCCCTATCCCTGTAACCTCCTCCAGCCCCCACAACCCTCCCTATCTCTGTAACCTCCTCCAGTCCCTACAACACTCCCTATCTCTGTAACCTCCTCCAGTCCCCACAACCCTCCCTATCTCTGTAACCTCCTCCAGCCGCTGCAACACTCCCTATCTCTGTAACCTCCTCCAGCCCCCACAACCCTCCCTATCTCTGTACCCTCCTCCAGTCCCTACAACCCTCCCACTCTCTGTAACCTCCTCCAACACCTACACCCCTCCCTATCCCTGCACCCTCCTCCAGCCCCTACAATACTCCCTATCTCTGTAATCTCCTCCAGCCCCTACAACCCTCCCTATCCCTGCACCCTCCTCGAGCCCCTACAACACTCCCTATCTCTGTAACCTACTCCAGTCTCTACAACACTCCCTATCTCTGTAACCTCCTCCAGTCTCTACAACCCTCCCACTCTCTGTAACCTCCTTCAGCGCCTATACCCCTCCCTATCCCTGCACCCTCCTCCAGCCCCTACAACCCTCCCTATCTCTGTAACCTCCTCCAGTCTCTGCAACACTCCCTATCTCTGTAACCTCCTCCAGTCTCTACAACCCTCCCTATCTCTGTAACCTCCTCCAGCCCCGACAACCCTCCCTATCTCTGTAACCCCCTCCAGTCCCTACAACCCGCCCTATCTCTGAAACCTCCTCCAGCCCCGAAAACCCACCCCATCTCTGTAACCTCCTCCAGTCCCTACAACACACCCCATCTCTGTAACCTCCTCCAGTCCCTACAACCCTCCCCATCTCTGTAACCTCCACCAGACCCGACACCCCTTCCTATCTCTGCAAACTCCACGGGCCCCCACAATACTCCTTCTCTCTGTAACCTCCTCCAGTCCCTACAACACTCCCGATCGCTGTAACCTCCTCCAGTCCCTACAACCCTCCCATTCTCTGTAACCTCCTCCAGTCCCGACAACCCTCCCTATCTCTGAAACCTCTTCCAGTCCCTCCAGCCCTCCCTATCTCTGAAACCTCTTCCACTCCCTACAACACTCCCTATCTCTGTAGCCTCCTCCAGTACCTACAACAATCCCTATCTCTGTAACATACTCCAGCCCCGACAACCCTCACCATCTCTGTAACCTCCTCCAGCCCATACACCCTTCCCTATATGTGTAACCTCCTCCAGTCACTACAACATTCCCCATCTCTGTAAACTCGTCCAGTCCCTACAACCCTCGCTATCTCTGCAACCTCCTCCAGCCCCGACAACCCTCACTATCTCTGGATCCTGCTCCAGGCCTCACAATCCTCCCTATCTCTGTAACCTCCTCCAGCCCCTACAACCCTCCCTATCTCTGTAACCTAATCCAGTCCCTACAACCCTCTTTATCTCTGTAACCACCTGCAGTCCCTACAACCCTCCCTATCTCTGTAACCTAATCCAGTCCCTACAACCCTCTTTATCTCTGTAACCACCTGCAGTCCCTACAACCCTCCCTATCACTGTAACCTCCCCCAGCCCCTACAACCCTCCCTATATCTCTAACCTCCTCCAGCCCCTACAACCCTCCCTATCAATGTAACCTCCTCCAGCTCCTACAACCCTCCCTATCTCTGTAACCACCACCAGCCCCTCCAACCCTCCCTATCTCTGTAACCTCCTCCAGTCCCTACAACCCTCCGAGATCTCTGTAATCTCCTCCAGCCCCTATAACCCTCCCTATCTCTGTAACCTCCTCCAGCCCCTCCAACCCTACCTGTCTCTGTAACCTCCTCCAGCCCCGACAACCCTCCCTATCTCTGTAATCTCCTCCAGCACCGACAACCCTCCCTATCTCAGTAACCTCCACCAGCACCTACGACCCTCCCCATCTCTGTAAACTCCTCCAGTCCCTCTAAACCTACCTATCTCTGTCACCTCCTCCAGCAGCTACAACCCTCCCTATCTCTGTAACCTCCTCGAGCCCCTACAACCCTCCCTATCTCTAACCTCCTCGAGCCGGAACAACCCTCCCTATCTCTAACCTCCTCGAGCCGGTACAACCCTCCCTATCTCTAACCTCCTCCAGTCTCTACAACCCTCCCTATCTCTGTAACCTCCTCCAGCCCCTACAACCCTCCCTATCTCTGTAACCTCCTCTAGTCCCTACAACCCTCCCTATCTCTGAAACCTCCTCCAGCCCCGACAACCCTCCCCATCTCTGTAACCTCCTCCAGTCCCTACAACACTCCCCATCTCTGTAACCTCCTCCAGTCCCTACAACCCTCCCTATCTCTGTAACCTCCTCTAGTCCCTACAACACTCCCCATCTCTGTAACCTCCTCCAGTCCCGACAACCCTCCCTATCTCTGAAACCTCTTCCAGTCCCTCCAACCCTCCCTATCTCTGTAACCTCCTCCAGTACCTACAACGATCCCTATCTCTGTAACATACTCCAGCCCCGACAACCCTCACTATCTCTGTAACCTCATCCAGCCCATACACCCCTCCCTATCTCTGTAACCTCCTCCAGTCCCTACAACCATCCCCATCTCTGTAAACTCGTCCAGCCCCTACAACCCTCCCTATCACTGTAACCGCCTCCAGCTCCGACAACCCTCCCTATCTCAGTAACCTCCTTCAGCCCCTACAACCCTCCCTATCACTGTAACCTCCTCCAGCTCCTACAACCCTCCCTATCTCTGTAACCAACTCCAACCCCTACAATCCTCCCTATCACTGTAACCTCCTCCAGCTCCTACAACCCTCCCTATCTCTGTAACCTCCTCCAACCCCGACAACACTCCCTACCTCTGTAACCTCGTCCAACCCCTAGACACCTCCCTGTCTCTGTAACCTCCTCCAGCCCCTACAACCCTCCCTATCCCTGCACCCTCCTCCAGCCCCGACAACACTCCCTATCTCTGTAATCTCCTCCAGTCTCTACAACACTCCCTATCTCTGTAACCTCCGCCAGTCTCTACAACCCTCCCTATCTCTGTAACCTCCTCCAGCCAATACAATACTCCTTTTCTCTGTAACCTCCTCCAGTCTCTACAACCCTCCCTATCCCTGCACCCTCCCCGAGCCCCTACAACACTCCCTATCTCTGTAACCTCCTCCAGTCTCTACAACACTCCCTATCTCTGTAACCTCCTCCAGTCTCTACAACCCTCGCACTCTCTGTAACCTCCTCCAGCGCCTACACCCCTCCCTATCCCTGCACCCTCCTCCAGCCCCGACAACCCTCCCATTCTCTGTAACCTCCTCCAGTACCTACAACAATCCCTATCTCTGTAACATACTCCAGCCCCGACAACCCTCACTATCTCTGTAACCTCCTCCAGCCCATACACCCTTCCCTATATGTGTAACCTCCTCCAGTCACTACAACATTCCCCATCTCTGTAAACTCGTCCAGCCCCTACAACCCTCACTATCTCTGGATCCTGCTCCAGGCCTCACAATCCTCCCTATCTCTGTAACCTCCTCCAGCCCCTACAACCCTCCCTATCTCTGTAACCTCCTCCAGCCCCTACAACCCTCCCTATCTCTGTAACCTAATCCAGTCCCTACAACCCTCCCTATCTCTGTAACCTCCTCCAGTCCCTACAACCCTCCCTATCTCTGTAACCTCCCCCAGCCCCTACAACCCTCCCTATCAATGTAACCTCCTCCAGCTCCTACAACCCTCCCTATCTCTGTAACCACCTCCAGCCCCGACAATCCTCCCTATCTATGTAACCTCCTCCAGTCCCTACAACCCTCCGAGATCTCTGTAATCTCCTCCAGCCCCTATAACCCTCCCTATCTCTGTAACCTCCTCCAGCCCCTCCAACCCTCCCTATCTCTGTAACCTTCTCCAGCCCCGACAACCCTCCCTATCTCTGTAACCTTCTCCAGCCCCTACAACCCTCCCTATCTCTGTAACCTCCTCCAGCACCTACAACCCTCCCTATCTCAGTAACCTCCACCAGCACCTTCGACCCTCCCCATCTCTGTAAACTCCTCCAGTCCCTCTAAACCTACCTATCTCTGTCACTTCCTCCAGCAGCTACAACCCTCCCTATCTCTGTAACCTCCTCGAGCCCCTACAACCCTCACTATCTCTAACCTCCTCGAGCCGGTACAACCCTCCCTATCTCTAACCTCCTCGAGCCGGTACAACCCTCCCTATCTCTAACCTCCTCCAGTCTCTACAACCCTCCCTATCTCTGTAACCTCCTCCAGCCCCTACAACCCTCCGTATCTCTGTAACCTCCTCTAGTCCCTACAACCCTCCCTATCTCTGAAACCTCCTCCAGCCCCGACAACCCTCCCCATCTCTGTAACCTCCTCCAGTCCCTACAACACTCCCCATCTCTGTAACCTCCTCCAGTCCCAACAACCCTCCCTATCTCTGTAACCTCCTCCAGTCCCTACAACCCTCCCTATCTCTGTAACCTCCTCTAGTCCCTACAACACTCCCCATCTCTGTAAACTCCACGGGCCCCTACAATACTCCTTCTCTCTGGAACCTCCTCCAGTCCCTACAACACTCCCTATCTCTGTAACCTTCTCCAGTCCCGACAACCCTCCCTATCTCTGAAACCTCTTCCAGTCCCTCCAACCCTCCCTATCTCTGAAACCTCTTCCACTCCCTACAACACTTCCTATCTCTGTAACATCCTCCAGTACCTACAACGATCCCTATCTCTGTAACATACTCCAGCCCCGACAACCCTCACTATCTCTGTAACCTCATCCAGCCCATACACCCCTCCCTATCTCTGTAACCTCCTCCAGTCCCTGCAACCCTCCCCATCTCTGCAAACTCGTCCAGCCCCTACAACCCTCCCTATCACTGTAACCTCCTTCAGCCCCTACAACCCTCCCTATCACTGTAACCTCCTCCAGCTCCTACAACCCTCCCTATCTCTGTAACCAACTCCAACCCCTACAATCCTCCCTATCACTGTAACCTCCTCCAGCTCCTACAACCCTCCCTATCTCTGTAACCTCCTCCAACCCCGACAACCCTCCCTACCTCTGTAACCTCCTCCAACCCCTAGACCCCTCCCTGTCTCTGTAACCTCCTCCAGCCCCTACAACCCTCCCTGTCTCTGTAACCTCCTCCAGCCGCTACAACCCTCCCTATCTCTGTAACCTCCTCCAGTCCCAAAACCCCTCCGAGATCTCTGTAATCTCCTCCAGCCCCGAAAACCCTCCCTATCTCTGTAAAATCCTCCAGCCCCTCCAACCCTCCCTGTCTCTGTAACCTCCTCCAGCCCCGACAACCCTCCCTATCTCTGTAATCTCCTCCACCCCCTACCATCCTCCCTATCTCTAACCTCCTCCAGCCCCTACAACCCTCCCTATCTCAGTAACCTCCTTCAGCCCCTACAACCCTCCCTATCACTGTCACCTCCTCCAGCTCCTACAACCCTCCCTATATCTGTAACCAACTCCAACCCCTCCCATCCTCCCTATCTCTAACCTCCTCCAGCCCCTACAACACTCCCTATCACTGTAACCTCCTCCAGCTCCTACAACCCTCCCTATATCTGTAACCAACTCCAACCCCTACAATCCTCCCTATCACTGTAACCTCCTCCAGCTCCTACAACCCTCCCTATCCCTGAGTGAGAGGGGACTGAGAGACACCAGTAAGTACACAGATATCTCCCTAAGAGAGAATGGGACTAAGTGAGAGACAGACAGATGCCCAGAGACAGACAGACGCTTCGAGGCAGACAGGCAGTCAGAGAGACAGACCAATGCTCAGTGAGAGACAGACAGACGCTCAGACGCAGAGAGATGCTCAGATACAAACAGACAAATGCTGAGACAGACAGACGCTCAGACAGACAGACAGACGCTCAGACCCGTGGACACTAACTGATACCCACATGTCCGTTATCATCCAGCAGGTTATTGGTCAGTTTGAGTTTGTCAAAGGACACCATCTGTTTCATCCACTGAGCCCCCTTGGCAGGAGAATCCGGGTGGAAGTGAACTCGACCAGGAGTACTGGGATCGGCTTTCCCTGCAACCAGCCAGGAGGAGCTGTGGAACGCATACCTGTCAACGGAGAGAGAGAGAGGGGAGGGAGGAAGCGAGAGAGAGACAGAGGCAGAGGGGCGGAGAGAGAGAGAGAGAGAGAGAGCCAGTGGTGAAAACAACAGTGAGAGGGCAGAGAAAGGGTGAAAGATAAAGAGAGGGGTACAGAGGGAAAGGGGGAGGGAGTGGGGGAGGAAAGGCAGAAGGACAGAGAGAGTGAGGCAGATAGGGAGAGAGAAAGAGAGAGAGGGAGCGAGAGGGAGTGGGGAGGGGGGGGTTGAAAACAGAGGAGAGGGGGACAGAGTGGGGAGAGAGAGAGAGACAGAGGCAGAGGGAGGGAAAGGAAGTGGCAGGGAGGGGGTAGGGAGGGGGAGGGGGAGAGAAGGGGGAATAGAGGGGCAAATAGAGGGAGAGAGAGCGGGGCATAGAGGGGAGATAGAGGGGAGATAGAGGGGTGATAGAGGGGGGATAGGGAATGAGGGTGTAGGAAGGGAGACAGATAGACAAAGAGGGAGACAAAGGAGAGAGAAAGAGAGAGAAATGGAGAGAGAAGGAGAGGCAGAGATTATATCACAGAATGATAGAAACGAATAGAAGATTCACAGCACATAAAGAGTTCACTTTGCACATCATTATCTGTGTATCAATGACTGGTGTCTCTCAGTCCCCTCTCTCTCAGGGAGATATCTCGACACTGACTGGTGTCTCTCAGTCCCCTCTCTCTCGGTGAGATATCTGTACACTGACTGGTGTCTCTCAGGGTGATATCTGTACACTGACTGGTGTCTCTCAGTCCCCTCTCTCTCAGGGAGATATCTCGACACTGACTGGTGTCTCTCAGTCCCCTCTCTCTCGGTGAGATATCTGTACACTGACTGGTGTCTATCAGGGTGATATCTGTACATTGACTGGTGTCTCTCAGTCCCCTCTCTCTCAGGGTGATATCTGTACACTGACTGGTGTCTCTCAGTCCCCTCTCTCTCAGGGTGATATCTGTACACTGACTGGTGTCTGTCAGTCCCCTCTCTCTCAGGGAGATATGTGGACACTGACTGGTGTCTCTCAGTCCCCTCTGTCTCTCAGGGTGATATCTGTACACTGACTGGTGTCTCTCAGTCCCCTCTCTCTCAGGGAGATATGTGGACACTGACTGGTGTCTCTCAGTCCCCTCTGTCTCTCAGTGAGATATCTGTACACTGACTGGTGTCTCTCAGTCCCCTCTCTCTCAGGGAGATATGTGGACACTGACTGGTGTCTCTCAGTCCCCTCTCTCCCAGGGTGATATCTGTACACTGACTGGTGTCTCTCAGTCCCCTCTCTCTCAAGGTGATATCTATACACTGACTGGTGTCTCTCAGTCCCCTCTCTCTCAGGGAGATATGTGGACATTGACTGGTGTCTCTCAGTCCCCTCTCTCTCGGTGAGATAACTGTACAATGACTGGTGTCTCTCAGGGTGATATCTGTACACTGACTGGTGTCTCTCAGTCCCCTCTCTCTCAGGGTGATATCTGTACACTGACTGGTGTCTCTCAGTCCCCTCTGTCTCTCAGCGAGATATCTGTACACTGACTGGTGTCTCTCAGTCCCCTCTATCTCAGGGTGATATCTGTACACTGACTGGTGTCTCTCAGTCTCCTCTCTCTCAGGGAGATATCTGTACACTGACTGGTGTCTCTCAGTCCCCTCTCTCTCAGGGTGATATCTGTACACTGACTGGTGTCTGTCAGTCCCCTCTCTCTCAGGGAGAGATGTGGACACTGACTGGTGTCTCTCAGTCCCCTCTGTCTCTCAGTGAGATATCTGTACACTGACTGGTGTCTCTCAGTCCTCTCTCTCTCAGGGAGATATGTGGACACTGACTGGTGTCTCTCAGTCCCCTCTGTCTCTCAGTGAGATATCTGTACACTGACTGGTGTCTCTCAGTCCCCTCTCTCTCAGGGTGATATCTGTACACTGACTGGTGTCTCTCTGTCCCCTCTCTCTCAGGGTGATATCTGTACACTGACTGGTGTCTCTCAGTGCCCTCTCTGTCAGGGAGATATCTGTACACTGACTGTTGTCTCTCAGTCCCCTCTCTCTCAGGGAGATATCTGTACACTGACTGGTGTCTCTCAGTCCCCTCTCTGTCAGGGAGATATCTGTACACTGACTGGTGTCTCTCTGTCCCCTCTCTCTCAGGGTGATATGTGGACATTGACTGGTGTCTCACAGTCCCCTCTCTCTCAGGGTGATATCTGTACACTGACTGGTGTCTCTCAGTCCCCTCTGTCTCTCAGCGAGATATCTGTACACTGACTGGTGTCTCTCAGTCCCCTCTATCTCAGGGTGATATCTGTACACTGACTGGTGTCTCTCAGTCCCCTCTCTCTCAGGGAGATAGCTGTACACTGACTGGTGTCTCTCAGTCCCCTCTCTCTCAGGGAGATATCTGTACACTGACTGGTGTCTGTCAGTCCCCTCTCTCTCAGGGTGATATCTGTACACTGACTGGTGTCTGTCAGTCCCCTCTCTCTCAGGGAGAGATGTGGACACTGACTGGTGTCTCTCAGTCCCCTCTGTCTCTCAGTGAGATATCTGTACACTGACTGGTGTCTCTCAGTCCTCTCTCTCTCAGGGAGATATGTGGACACTGACTGGTGTCTCTCAGTCCCCTCTGTCTCTCAGTGAGATATCTGTACACTGACTGGTGTCTCTCAGTCCCCTCTCTCTCAGGGTGATATCTGTACACTGACTGGTGTCTCTCTGTCCCCTCTCTCTCAGGGTGATATCTGTACACTGACTGGTGTCTCTCAGTCCCCTCTCTGTCAGGGAGATATCTGTACACTGACTGGTGTCTCTCAGTCCCCTCTCTCTCAGGGAGATATCTGTACACTGACTGGTGTCTCTCAGTCCCCTCTCCCTCAGGGTGATATCTGTACACTGACTGGTGTCTCTCAGTCCCCTCTCTCTCAGGGAGATATTTGTACACTGACTGGTGTCTCTCAGTCCCCTCACTGTCAGGGTGATATCTGTACACTGACTGGTGTCTCTCACTCCCCTCTCTCTCAGGGTGATATCTGTACACTGACTGGTGTCTCTCAGTCCCCTCTCTCAGGGTGATATCTGTACACTGACTGGTGTCTCACAGTCCCCTCTCTCTCAAGGTGATAGCTATACACTGACTGGTGTCTCTCAGTCCCCTCTCTCAGTGAGATATCTGTACACTGACTGGTGTCTCTCAGTCCCCTCTCTCTCAGGGTGATATCTGTACACTGACTGGTGTCTCTCAGTCCCCTCTCTCTCAGGGTGATATCTGTACACTGACTGGTGTCTCTCAGTCCCCTCTCTCTCAGGGTAATATCTGTGCACTGACTGGTGTCTCTCAGTCCCCTCTCTCTCAGGGTGATATCTGTACACTGACTGCTGTCTCTCAGTCCCCTCCCTGTCAGGGAGATATCTGTACACTGACTGGTGTCTCTCAGTCCCCTCTCTGTCAGGGAGATATCTGTACACTGACTGGTGTCTCTCTGTCCCCTCTCTCTCAGGGTGATATCTGTACACTGACTGGTGTCTCTCAGTCCCCTCTCTGTCAGGGAGATATCTGTACACTGACTGGTGTCTCTCAGTCCCCTCTCTTTCAGGGAGATATCTGTACACTGACTGGTGTCTCTCAGTCCCCTCTCTCCCAGGGAGATATCTGTAAAATGACTGGTGTCTCTCAGTCCCCTCTCTCTCAGGGAGATATCTGTACACTGACTGGTGTCTCTCAGTCCCCTCACTGTCAGGGTGATATCTGTACACTAACTGGTATCTCTCAGTCCCCTCTCTCAGGGTGATATCTGTACACTGACTGGTGTCTCTCAGTCCCCTCTCTCTCAAGGTGATATCTATACACTGACTGGTGTCTCTCCGTCCCCTCTCTCTCAGGGAGATATCTGTACACGGACTGGTGTCTCTCAGTCCCCTCTCTCTCAGGGAGATATCTCGACACTGACTGGTGTCTCTCAGTCCCCTCTCTCTCAGGGAGATATGTGGACATTGACTGGTGTCTCTCAGTCCCCTCTCTCTCGGTGAGATAACTGTACAATGACTGGTGTCTCTCAGGGTGATATCTGTACACTGACTGGTGTCTCTCAGTCCCCTCTCTCTCAGGGTGATATCTGTACACTGACTGGTGTCTCTCAGTCCCCTCTGTCTCTCAGCGAGATATCTGTACACTGACTGGTGTCTCTCAGTCCCCTCTATCTCAGGGTGATATCTGTACACTGACTGGTGTCTCTCAGTCCCCTCTCTCTTCGGGAGATATCTGTACACTGACTGGTGTCTCTCAGTCCCCTCTCTCTCAGGGTGATATCTGTACACTGACTGGTGTCTGTCAGTCCCCTCTCTCTCAGGGAGATATGTGGACACTGACTGGTGTCTCTCAGTCCCCTCTGTCTCTCAGTGAGATATCTGTACACTGACTGGTGTCTCTCAGTCCTCTCTCTCTCAGGGAGATATGTGGACACTGACTGGTGTCTCTCAGTCCCCTCTGTCTCTCAGTGAGATATCTGTACACTGACTGGTGTCTCTCAGTCCCCTCTGTCTCTCAGTGAGATATCTGTACACTGACTGGTGTCTCTCTGTCCCCTCTCTCTCAGGGTGATATCTGTACACTGACTGGTGTCTCTCAGTCCCCTCTCTGTCAGGGAGATATCTGTACACTGACTGGTGTCTCTCAGTCCCCTCTCTCTCAGGGAGATATCTGTACACTGACTGGTGTCTCTCAGTCCCCTCTCTGTCAGGGAGATATCTGTACACTGACTGGTGTCTCTCTGTCCCCTCTCTCTCAGGGTGATATCTGTACACTGACTGGTGTCTCTCAGTCCCCTCTCTCTCAGGGATATATCTGTACACTGACTGGTGTCTCTCAGTCCCCTCTCTCTCAGGGAGATATCTGTACACTGACTGGTGTCTCTCAGTCCCCTCTCTCTCAGGGTGATATCTGTACACTGACTGGTGTCTCTCAGTCCCCTCTGTCTCTCAGCGAGATATCTGTACACTGACTGGTGTCTCTCAGTCCCCTCTATCTCAGGGTGATATCTGTACACTGACTGGTGTCTCTCAGTCCCCTCTCTCTTCGGGAGATATCTGTACACTGACTGGTGTCTCTCAGTCCCCTCTCTCTCAGGGTGATATCTGTACACTGACTGGTGTCTCTCAGTCCTCTCTCTCTCAGGGAGATATGTGGACACTGACTGGTGTCTCTCAGTCCCCTCTGTCTCTCAGTGAGATATCTGTACACTGACTGGTGTCTCTCAGTCCCCTCTGTCTCTCAGTGAGATATCTGTACACTGACTGGTGTCTCTCTGTCCCCTCTCTCTCAGGGTGATATCTGTACACTGACTGGTGTCTGTCAGTCCCCTCTCTCTCAGGGAGATATGTGGACACTGACTGGTGTCTCTCAGTCCCCTCAGTCTCTCAGTGAGATATCTGTACACTGACTGCTGTCTCTCAGTCCCCTCTCTCTCAGGGTGATATCTGTACACTGACTGGTGTCTCTCTGTCCCCTCTCTCTCAGGGTGAAATCTGTATACTGACTGGTGTCTCTCAGTCCCCTCTCTCTCAGGGTGTTATCTGTACACTGACTGGTGTCTCTCAGTCCCCTCCCTGTCAGGGAGATATCTGTACACTGACTGGTGTCTCTCAGTCCCCTCTCTCTCAGGGAGATATCTGTACACTGACTGGTGTCTCTCAGTCCCCTCTCTCTCAGGGAGATATCTGTACACTGACTGGTGTCTCTCAGTCCCCTCACTGTCAGGGTGATATCTGTACACTGACTGGTGTCTGTCAGTCCCCTCTCTCTCAGGGTGATATCTGTACACTGACTGGTGTCTCTCAGTCCCCTCTCTCAGGGTGATATCTGTACACTGACTGGTGTCTCTCAGTCCCCTCTCTCTCAGGGTGATATCTGTACACTGACTGGTGTCTCTCAGTCCCCTCTCTCTCAGGGTGATATCTGTACACTGACTGGTGTCTCTCAGTCCCCTCTGTCTCTCAGCGAGATATCTGTACACTGACTGGTGTCTCTCAGTCCCCTCTATCTCAGGGTGATATCTGTACACTGACTGGTGTCTCTCAGTCCCCTCTCTCTTCGGGAGATATCTGTACACTGACTGGTGTCTCTCAGTCCCCTCTCTCTCAGGGTGATATCTGTACACTGACTGGTGTCTGTCAGTCCCCTCTCTCTCAGGGAGATATGTGGACACTGACTGGTGTCTCTCAGTCCCCTCTGTCTCTCAGTGAGATATCTGTACACTGACTGGTGTCTCTCAGTCCTCTCTCTCTCAGGGAGATATGTGGACACTGACTGGTGTCTCTCAGTCCCCTCTGTCTCTCAGTGAGATATCTGTACACTGACTGGTGTCTCTCAGTCCCCTCTGTCTCTCAGTGAGATATCTGCACACTGACTGGTGTCTCTCAGTCCCCTCTCTGTCAGGGAGATATCTGTACACTGACTGGTGTCTCTCAGTCCCCTCTCTCTCAGGGAGATATCTGTACACTGACTGGTGTCTCTCAGTCCCCTCTCTGTCAGGGAGATATCTGTACACTGACTGGTGTCTCTCTGTCCCCTCTCTCTCAGGGTGATATCTGTACACTGACTGGTGTCTCTCAGTCCCCTCTCTGTCAGGGAGATATCTGTACACTGACTGGTGTCTCTCAGTCCCCTCTCTCTCAGGGAGATATCTGTACACTGACTGGTGTCTCTCAGTCCCCTCTCTCTCAGGGAGATATCTGTAAAATGACTGGTGTCTCTCAGTCCCCTCTCTCAGTGAGATATCTGTACACTGACTGGTGTCTCTCAGTCCCCTCTCCCTCAGGGTGATATCTGTACACTGACTGGTGTCTCTCAGTCCCCTCTCTCTCAGGGAGATATCTGTACACTGACTGGTGTCTCTCAGTCCCCTCACTGCCAGGGTGATATCTGTACACTGACTGGTGTCTCTCACTCCCCTCTCTCTCAGGGTGATATCTGTACACTGACTGGTGTCTCTCAGTCCCCTCTCTCAGGGTGATATCTGTACACTGACTGGTGTCTCTCAGTCCCCTCTCTCTCAGGGTGATATCTGTACACTGACTGGTGTCTCTCAGTCCCCTCTCTCTCAGGGTGATATCTGTACACTGACTGGTGTCTCTCAGTCCCCTCTGTCTCTCAGCGAGATATCTGTACACTGACTGGTGTCTCTCAGTCCCCTCTATCTCAGGGTGATATCTGTACACTGACTGGTGTCTCTCAGTCCCCTCTCTCTTCGGGAGATATCTGTACACTGACTGGTGTCTCTCAGTCCCCTCTCTCTCAGGGTGATATCTGTACACTGACTGGTGTCTGTCAGTCCCCTCTCTCTCAGGGAGATATGTGGACACTGACTGGTGTCTCTCAGTCCCCTCTGTCTCTCAGTGAGATATCTGTACACTGACTGGTGTCTCTCAGTCCTCTCTCTCTCAGGGAGATATGTGGACACTGACTGGTGTCTCTCAGTCCCCTCTGTCTCTCAGTGAGATATCTGTACACTGACTGGTGTCTCTCAGTCCCCTCTGTCTCTCAGTGAGATATCTGCACACTGACTGGTGTCTCTCAGTCCCCTCTCTGTCAGGGAGATATCTGTACACTGACTGGTGTCTCTCAGTCCCCTCTCTCTCAGGGAGATATCTGTACACTGACTGGTGTCTCTCAGTCCCCTCTCTGTCAGGGAGATATCTGTACACTGACTGGTGTCTCTCAGTCCCCTCTCTGTCAGGGTGATATCTGTACACTGACTGGTGTCTCTCAGTCCCCTCTCTGTCAGGGAGATATCTGTACACTGACTGGTGTCTCTCAGTCCCCTCTCTCTCAGGGAGATATCTGTACACTGACTGGTGTCTCTCAGTCCCCTCTCTCTCAGGGAGATATCTGTAAAATGACTGGTGTCTCTCAGTCCCCTCTCTCAGTGAGATATCTGTACACTGACTGGTGTCTCTCAGTCCCCTCTCCCTCAGGGTGATATCTGTACACTGACTGGTGTCTCTCAGTCCCCTCTCTCTCAGGGAGATATCTGTACACTGACTGGTGTCTCTCAGTCCCCTCACTGTCAGGGTGATATCTGTACACTGACTGGTGTCTCTCAGTCCCCTCTCTCTCAGGGTGATATCTGTACACTGACTGGTGTCTCTCAGTCCCCTCTGTCTCTCAGCGAGATATCTGTGCACTGACTGGTGTCTCTCAGTCCCCTCTCTCTCAGGGTGATATCTGTACACTGACTGGTGTCTCTCACTCCCCTCTCTCTCAGGGAGATATCTGTACACGGACTGGTGTCTCTCAGTCCCCTCTCTCTCAGGGAGATATCTCGACACTGACTGGTGTCTCTCAGTCCCCTCTCTCTCAGGGAGATATCTCGACACTGACTGGTGTCTCTCAGTCCCCTCTCTCTCAGGGTGATATCTGTACACTGACTGGTGTCTCTCAGTCCCCTCTGTCTCTCAGCGAGATATCTGTACACTGACTGGTGTCTCTCAGTCCCCTCTATCTCAGGGTGATATCTGTACACTGACTGGTGTCTCTCAGTCCCCTCTCTCTCCGGGAGATATCTGTACACTGACTGGTGTCTCTCAGTCCCCTCTCTCTCAGGGTGATATCTGTACACTGACTGGTGTCTCTCAGTCCCCTCTGTCTCTCAGTGAGATATCTGTACACTGACTGCTGTCTCTCAGTCCCCTCTCTCTCAGGGTGATATCTGTACACTGACTGGTGTCTCTCTGTCCCCTCTCTCTCAGGGTGATATCTGTACACTGACTGGTGTCTCTCAGTCCCCTCCCTGTCAGGGAGATATCTGTACACTGACTGGTGTCTCTCAGTCCCCTCTCTCTCTGGGAGATATCTGTACACTGACTGGTGTCTCTCAGTCCACTCTCTGTCAGGGAGATATCTGTACACTGACTGGTGTCTCTCAGTCCCCTCCCTGTCAGGGAGATATCTGTACACTGACTGGTGTCTCTCAGTCCCCTCTCTCTCAGGGAGTTATCTGTACACTGACTGGTGTCTCTCAGTCCCCTCTCTCTCAGGGAGATATCTGTACACTGACTGGTGTCTCTCAGTCCCCTCACTGTCAGGGTGATATCTGTACACTGACTGGTGTCTGTCAGTCCCCTCTCTCTCAGGGTGATATCTGTACACTGACTGGTGTCTCTCAGTCCCCTCTCTCAGGGTGATATCTGTACACTGACTGGTGTCTGTCAGTCCCCTCTCTCTCAGGGTGATATCTGTACACTGACTGGTGTCTCTCAGTCCCCTCTCTCAGGGTGATATCTGTACACTGACTGGTGTCTCTCAGTCCCCTCTCTCTCAAGCTGATATCTATACACTGACTGGTGTCTCTCAGTCCCCTCTCTCAGTGAGATATCTGTACACTGACTGGTGTCTCTCAGTCCCCTCTCTCTCAGGGTGATATCTGTACACTGACTGGTGTCTCTCAGTCCCCTCTCTCTCAGGGTGATATCTGTACACTGACTGGTGTCTCTCAGTCCCCTCTCTCTCAGGGTAATATCTGTGCACTGACTGGTGTCTCTCAGTCCCCTCTCTCTCAGGGTGATATCTGTACACTGACTGCTGTCTCTCTGTCCCCTCTCTTTCAGGGTGATATCTGTACACTGACTGGTGTCTCTCAGTCCCCTCCCTGTCAGGGAGATATCTGTACACTGACTGGTGTCTCTCAGTCCCCTCTCTGTCAGGGAGATATCTGTACACTGACTGGTGTCTCTCTGTCCCCTCTCTCTCAGGGTGATATCTGTACACTGACTGGTGTCTCTCAGTCCCCTCTCTGTCAGGGAGATATCTGTACACTGACTGGTGTCTCTCAGTCCCCTCTCTCTCAGGGAGATATCTGTACACTGACTGGTGTCTCTCAGTCCCCTCTCTGTCAGGGAGATATCTGTACACTGACTGGTGTCTCTCTGTCCCCTCTCTCTCAGGGTGATATCTGTACACTGACTGGTGTCTCTCAGTCCCCTCTCTCTCAGGGTGATATCTGTACACTGACTGGTGTCTCTCAGTCCCCTCTCTCTCAGGGTAATATCTGTGCACTGACTGGTGTCTCTCAGTCCCCTCTCTCTCAGGGTGATATCTGTAAACTGACTGGTGTCTCTCAGTCCCCTCTCTCTCAGGGTGATATCTGTACACTGACTGGTGTCTCTCAGTCCCCTCTCTCTCAAGGTGATATCTATACACTGACTGGTGTCTCTCAGTACCCTCTCTCAGTGAGATATCTGTACACTGACTGGTGTCTCTCAGTCCCCTCTCTCTCAGGGTGATATCTGTACACTGACTGGTGTCTCTCAGTCCCCTCTCTCTCAGGGTGATATCTGTACACTGACTGGTGTCTCTCAGTCCCCTCTCTCTCAGGGAGATATCTGTACACGGACTGGTGTCTCTCCATCCCCTCTCTCTCAGGGAGATATCTCGACACTGACTGGTGTCTCTCAGTCCCCTCTCTCTCAGGGTGATATCTGTACACTGACTGGTGTCTCTCAGTCCCCTCTCTCTCAGGGAGATATCTGTACACTGACTGGTGTCTCTCAGTCCCCTCTGTCTCTCAGCAAGATATCTGTACACTGACTGGTGTCTCTCAGTCCCCTCTATCTCAGGGTGATATCTGTACACTGACTGGTGTCTCTCAGTCCCCTCTCTCTCCGGGAGATATCTGTACACTGACTGGTGTCTCTCAGTCCCCTCTCTCTCAGGGTGATATCTGTACACTGACTGGTGTCTGTCAGTCCCCTCTCTCTCAGGGAGATATGTGGACACTGACTGGTGTCTCTCAGTCCCCTCTGTCTCTCAGTGAGATATCTGTACACTGACTGCTGTCTCTCAGTCCCCTCTCTCTCAGGGTGATATCTGTACACTGACTGGTGTCTCTCTGACCCCTCTCTCTCAGGGTGATATCTGTACACTGACTGGTGTCTCTCAGTCCCCTCCCTGTCAGGGAGATATCTGTACACTGACTGGTGTCTCTCAGTCCCCTCTCTCTCAGGGAGATATCTGTACACTGACTGGTGTCTCTCAGTCCCCTCTCTGTCAGGGAGATATCTGTACACTGACTGGTGTCTCTCAGTCCCCTCCCTGTCAGGAAGATATCTGTACACTGACTGGTGTCTCTCATTCCCCTCTCTCTCAGGGAGATATCTGTACACTGACTGGTGTCTCTCAGTCCCCTCTCTCTCAGGGAGATATCTGTACACTGACCGGTGTCTCTCAGTCCCCTCACTGTCAGGGTGATATCTGTACACTGACTGGTGTCTGTCAGTCCCCTCTCTCTCAGGGTGATATCTGTACACTGACTGGTGTCTCTCAGTCCCCTCTCTCAGGGTGATATCTGTACACTGACTGGTGTCTGTCACTCCCCTCTCTCTCAGGGTGATATCTGTACACTGACTGGTGTCTCTCAGTCCCCTTTCTCAGGGTGATATCTGTACACTGACTGGTGTCTCTCAGTCCCCTCTCTCTCAAGGTGATATCTATACACTGACTGGTGTCTCTCAGTCCCCTCTCTCAGTGAGATATCTGTACACTGACTGGTGTCTCTCAGTCCCCTCTCTCTCAGGGTGATATCTGTACACTGACTGGTGTCTCTCAGTCCCCTCTCTCTCAGGGTGATATCTGTACACTGACTGGTGTCTCTCAGTCCCCTCTCTCTCAGGGTGATATCTGTACACTGACTGGTGTCTCTCAGACCCCTCTCTCTCAGGGTGATATCTGTACACTGACTGCTGTCTCTCAGTCCCCTCCCTGTCAGGGAGATATCTGTACACTGACTGGTGTCTCTCAGTCCCCTCTCTGTCAGGGAGATATCTGTACACTGACTGGTGTCTCTCAGTCCCCTCTCTCTCAGGGAGATATCTGTACACTGACTGGTGTCTCTCAGTCCCCTCTCTGTCAGGGAGATATCTGTACACTGACTGGTGTCTCTCTGTCCCCTCTCTCTCAGGGTGATATCTGTACACTGACTGGTGTCTCTCAGTCCCCTCTCTCTCAGGGTGATATCTGTACACTGACTGGTGTCTCTCAGTCCCCTCTCTCTCAGGGTAATATCTGTGCACTGACTGGTGTCTCTCAGTCCCCTCTCTCTAAGGGTGATATCTGTAAACTGACTGGTGTCTCTCAGTCCCCTCTCTCTCAGGGTGATATCTGTACACTGACTGGTGTCTCTCAGTCCCCTCTCTCTCAAGGTGATATCTATACACTGACTGGTGTCTCTCAGTACCCTCTCTCAGTGAGATATCTGTACACTGACTGGTGTCTCTCAGTCCCCTCTCTCTCAGGGTGATATCTGTACACTGACTGGTGTCTCTCAGTCCCCTCTCTCTCAGGGTGATATCTGTACACTGACTGGTGTCTCTCAGTCCCCTCTCTCTCAGGGTAATATCTGTGCACTGACTGGTGTCTCTCAGTCCCCTCTCTCTCAGGGTGATATCTGTACACTGACTGGTGTCTCTCACTCCCCTCTCTCTCAGGGAGATATCTGTACACGGACTGGTGTCTCTCCATCCCCTCTCTCTCAGGGAGATATCTCGACACTGACTGGTGTCTCTCAGTCCCCTCTCTCTCAGGGAGATCTCTCGACACTGACTGGTGTCTCTCAGTCCCCTCTCTCTCAGGGTGATATCTGTACACTGACTGGTGTCTCTCAGTCCCCTCTCTCTCAGGGAGATATCTGTACACTGACTGGTGTCTCTCAGTCCCCTCTGTCTCTCAGCGAGATATCTGTACACTGACTGGTGTCTCTCAGTCCCCTCTATCTCAGGGTGATATCTGTACACTGACTGGTGTCTCTCAGTCCCCTCTCTCTCCGGGAGATATCTGTACACTGACTGGTGTCTCTCAGTCCCCTCTCTCTCAGGGTGATATCTGTACACTGACTGGTGTCTGTCAGTCCCCTCTCTCTCAGGGAGATATGTGGACACTGACTGGTGTCTCTCAGTCCCCTCTGTCTCTCAGTGAGATATCTGTACACTGACTGGTGTCTCTCAGTCCCCTCTCTCTCAGGGTGATATCTGTACACTGACTGGTGTCTCTCTGACCCCTCTCTCTCAGGGTGATATCTGTACACTGACTGGTGTCTCTCAGTCCCCTCCCTGTCAGGGAGATATCTGTACACTGACTGGTGTCTCTCAGTCCCCTCTCTCTCAGGGAGATATCTGTACACTGACTGGTGTCTCTCAGTCCCCTCTCTGTCAGGGAGATATCTGTACACTGACTGGTGTCTCTCAGTCCCCTCCCTGTCAGGAAGATATCTGTACACTGACTGGTGTCTCTCATTCCCCTCTCTCTCAGGGAGATATCTGTACACTGACTGGTGTCTCTCAGTCCCCTCTCTCTCAGGGTGATATCTGTACACTGACTGGTGTCTCTCTGACCCCTCTCTCTCAGGGTGATATCTGTACACTGACTGGTGTCTCTCAGTCCCCTCTCTCTCAGGGTGATATCTGTACACTGACTGGTGTCTCTCAGTCCCCTCTCTCTCAGGGTGATATCTGTACACTGACTGGTGTCTCTCAGACCCCTCTCTCTCAGGGTGATATCTGTACACTGACTGCTGTCTCTCAGTCCCCTCCCTGTCAGGGAGATATCTGTACACTGACTGGTGTCTCTCAGTCCCCTCTCTGTCAGGGAGATATCTGTACACTGACTGGTGTCTCTCAGTCCCCTCTCTCTCAGGGAGATATCTGTACACTGACTGGTGTCTCTCAGTCCCCTCTCTGTCAGGGAGATATCTGTACACTGACTGGTGTCTCTCTGTCCCCTCTCTCTCAGGGTGATATCTGTACACTGACTGGTGTCTCTCAGTCCCCTCTCTCTCAGGGTGATATCTGTACACTGACTGGTGTCTCTCAGTCCCCTCTCTCTCAGGGTAATATCTGTGCACTGACTGGTGTCTCTCAGTCCCCTCTCTCTAAGGGTGATATCTGTAAACTGACTGGTGTCTCTCAGTCCCCTCTCTCTCAGGGTGATATCTGTACACTGACTGGTGTCTCTCAGTCCCCTCTCTCTCAAGGTGATATCTATACACTGACTGGTGTCTCTCAGTACCCTCTCTCAGTGAGATATCTGTACACTGACTGGTGTCTCTCAGTCCCCTCTCTCTCAGGGTGATATCTGTACACTGACTGGTGTCTCTCAGTCCCCTCTCTCTCAGGGTGATATCTGTACACTGACTGGTGTCTCTCAGTCCCCTCTCTCTCAGGGTAATATCTGTGCACTGACTGGTGTCTCTCAGTCCCCTCTCTCTCAGGGTGATATCTGTACACTGACTGGTGTCTCTCACTCCCCTCTCTCTCAGGGAGATATCTGTACACGGACTGGTGTCTCTCCATCCCCTCTCTCTCAGGGAGATATCTCGACACTGACTGGTGTCTCTCAGTCCCCTCTCTCTCAGGGAGATCTCTCGACACTGACTGGTGTCTCTCAGTCCCCTCTCTCTCAGGGTGATATCTGTACACTGACTGGTGTCTCTCAGTCCCCTCTCTCTCAGGGAGATATCTGTACACTGACTGGTGTCTCTCAGTCCCCTCTGTCTCTCAGCGAGATATCTGTACACTGACTGGTGTCTCTCAGTCCCCTCTATCTCAGGGTGATATCTGTACACTGACTGGTGTCTCTCAGTCCCCTCTCTCTCCGGGAGATATCTGTACACTGACTGGTGTCTCTCAGTCCCCTCTCTCTCAGGGTGATATCTGTACACTGACTGGTGTCTGTCAGTCCCCTCTCTCTCAGGGAGATATGTGGACACTGACTGGTGTCTCTCAGTCCCCTCTGTCTCTCAGTGAGATATCTGTACACTGACTGGTGTCTCTCAGTCCCCTCTCTCTCAGGGTGATATCTGTACACTGACTGGTGTCTCTCTGACCCCTCTCTCTCAGGGTGATATCTGTACACTGACTGGTGTCTCTCAGTCCCCTCCCTGTCAGGGAGATATCTGTACACTGACTGGTGTCTCTCAGTCCCCTCTCTCTCAGGGAGATATCTGTACACTGACTGGTGTCTCTCAGTCCCCTCTCTGTCAGGGAGATATCTGTACACTGACTGGTGTCTCTCAGTCCCCTCCCTGTCAGGAAGATATCTGTACACTGACTGGTGTCTCTCATTCCCCTCTCTCTCAGGGAGATATCTGTACACTGACTGGTGTCTCTCAGTCCCCTCTCTCTCAGGGAGATATCTGTACACTGACCGGTGTCTCTCAGTCCCCTCACTGTCAGGGTGATATCTGTACACTGACTGGTGTCTGTCAGTCCCCTCTCTCTCAGGGTGATATCTGTACACTGACTGGTGTCTCTCAGTCCCCTCTCTCAGGGTGATATCTGTACACTGACTGGTGTCTGTCACTCCCCTCTCTCTCAGGGTGATATCTGTACACTGACTGGTGTCTCTCAGTCCCCTTTCTCAGGGTGATATCTGTACACTGACTGGTGTCTCTCAGTCCCCTCTCTCTCAAGGTGATATCTATACACTGACTGGTGTCTCTCAGTCCCCTCTCTCAGTGAGATATCTGTACACTGACTGGTGTCTCTCAGTCCCCTCTCTCTCAGGGTGATATCTGTACACTGACTGGTGTCTCTCAGTCCCCTCTCTCTCAGGGTGATATCTGTACACTGACTGGTGTCTCTCAGTCCCCTCTCTCTCAGGGTGATATCTGTACACTGACTGGTGTCTCTCAGACCCCTCTCTCTCAGGGTGATATCTGTACACTGACTGGTGTCTCTCAGTCCCCTCTCTCTCAGGGTAATATCTGTGCACTGACTGGTGTCTCTCAGTCCCCTCTCTCTCAGGGTGATATCTGTACACTGACTGCTGTCTCTCAGTCCCCTCCCTGTCAGGGAGATATCTGTACACTGACTGGTGTCTCTCAGTCCCCTCTCTGTCAGGGAGATATCTGTACACTGACTGGTGTCTCTCTGTCCCCTCTCTCTCAGGGTGATATCTGTACACTGACTGGTGTCTCTCAGTCCCCTCTCTGTCAGGGAGATATCTGTACACTGACTGGTGTCTCTCAGTCCCCTCTCTCTCAGGGAGATATCTGTACACTGACTGGTGTCTCTCAGTCCCCTCTCTGTCAGGGAGATATCTGTACACTGACTGGTGTCTCTCTGTCCCCTCTCTCTCAGGGTGATATCTGTACACTGACTGGTGTCTCTCAGTCCCCTCTCTCTCAGGGTGATATCTGTACACTGACTGGTGTCTCTCAGTCCCCTCTCTCTCAGGGTAATATCTGTGCACTGACTGGTGTCTCTCAGTCCCCTCTCTCTCAGGGTGATATCTGTACACTGACTGGTGTCTCTCAGTCCCCTCTCTCTCAGGGAGATATCTGTACACGGACTGGTGTCTCTCAGTCCCCTCTCTCTCAGGGAGATATCTCGACACTGACTGGTGTCTCTCAGTCCCCTCTCTCTCAGGGAGATATCTCGACACTGACTGGTGTCTCTCAGTCCCCTCTCTCTCAGGGTGAGATCTGTACACTGACTGGTGTCTCTCAGTCCCCTCTGTCTCTCAGCGAGATATCTGTACACTGACTGGTGTCTCTCAGTCCCCTCTATCTCAGGGTGATATCTGTACACTGACTGGTGTCTCTCAGTCCCCTCTCTCTCCGGGAGATATCTGTCCACTGACTGGTGTCTCTCAGTCCCCTCTCTCTCAGGGTGATATCTGTACACTGACTGGTGTCTGTCAGTCCCCTCTCTCTCAGGGAGATATGTGGACACTGACTGGTGTCTCTCAGTCCCCTCTGTCTCTCAGTGAGATATCTGTACACTGACTGCTGTCTCTCAGTCCCCTCTCTCTCAGGGTGATATCTGTACACTGACTGGTGTCTCTCTGTCCCCTCTCTTTCAGGGTGATATCTGTACAATGACTGGTGTCTCTCAGTCCCCTCCCTGTCAGGGAGATATCTGTACACTGACTGGTGTCTCTCAGTCCCCTCTCTCTCAGGGAGATATCTGAACACTGACTGGTGTCTCTCAGTCCCCTCTCTGTCAGGGAGATATCTGTACACTGACTGGTGTCTCTCAGTCCCCTCCCTGTCAGGGAGATATCTGTACACTGACTGGTGTCTCTCAGTCCCCTCTCTCTAAGGGAGATATCTGTACACTAACTGGTGTCTCTCAGTCCCCTCTCTGTCAGGGAGATATCTGTACACTGACTGGTGTCTCTCAGTCCCCTCTCCCTCAGGGTGATATCTGTACACTGACTGGTGTCTCTCAGTCCCCTCTCTCTCAGGGAGATATCTGTACACTGACTGGTGTCTCTCAGTCGACTCTCTCAGTGAGATATCTGTACACTGACTGGTGTCTCTCAGTCCCCTCTCTCTCAGGGTGATATCTGTACACTGACTGGAGTCTCTCAGTCCCCTCTCTCTCAGGGTGATATCTGTACACTGACTGGTGTCTCTCAGTCCCCTCTCTCTCAGGGTAATATCTGTGCACTGACTGGTGTCTCTCAGTCCCCTCTCTCTCAGGGTGATATCTGTACACTGACTGCTGTATCTCAGTCCCCTCCCTGTCAGGGAGATATCTGTACACTGACTGGTGTCTCTCAGTCCCCTCTCCCTCAGGGTGATATCTGTACACTGACTGGTGTCTCTCAGTCCCCTCTCTCTCAGGGAGATATCTGTACACTGACTGGTGTCTCTCAGTCGACTCTCTCAGTGAGATATCTGTACACTGACTGGTGTCTCTCAGTCCCCTCTCTCTCAGGGTGATATCTGTACACTGACTGGAGTCTCTCAGTCCCCTCTCTCTCAGGGTGATATCTGTACACTGACTGGTGTCTCTCAGTCCCCTCTCTCTCAGGGTAATATCTGTGCACTGACTGGTGTCTCTCAGTCCCCTCTCTCTCAGGGTGATATCTGTACACTGACTGCTGTATCTCAGTCCCCTCCCTGTCAGGGAGATATCTGTACACTGACTGGTGTCTCTCAGTCCCCTCTCTCTCAGGGTGATATCTGTACACTGACTGGTGTCTCTCTGTCCCCTCTCTCTCAGGGTGATATCTGTACACTGACTGGTGTCTCTCTGTCCCCTCTCTCTCAGGGTGATATCTGTACACTGACTGGTGTCTCTCAGTCCCCTCTCTGTCAGGGAGATATCTGTACACTGACTGGTGTCTCTCAGTCCCCTCTCTCTCAGGGAGATATCTGTACACTGACTGGTGTCTCTCTGTCCCCTCTCTCTCAGGGTGATATCTGTACACTGACTGGTGTCTCTCAGTCCCCTCTCTGTCAGGGAGATATCTGTACACTGACTGGTGTCTCTCTGTCCCCTCTCTCTCAGGGTGATATCTGTACACTGACTGGTGTCTCTCTGTCCCCTCTCTCTCAGGGTGATATCTGTACACTGACTGGTGTCTCTCTGTCCCCTCTCTCTCAGGGTGATATCTGTACACTGACTGGTGTCTCTCAGTCCCCTCTCTGTCAGGGAGATATCTGTACACTGACTGGTGTCTCTCAGTCCCCTCTCTCTCAGGGAGATATCTGTACACTGACTGGTGTCTCTCAGTCCCCTCCCTGTCAGGGAGATATCTGTACACTGACTGGTGTCTCTCACTCCCCTCTCTCTCAGGGTGATATCTGTACACTGACTGGTGTCTCTCAGTCCCCTCTCTGTCAGGGAGATATCTGTACACTGACTGGTGTCTCTCAGTCCCCTCTCTCTCAGGGAGATATCTGTACACTGACTGGTGTCTCTCAGTCCCCTCTCTCTCAGGGAGATATCTGTAAAATGACTGGTGTCTCTCAGTCCCCTCTCTCAGTGAGATATCTGTACACTGACTGGTGTCTCTCTGTCCCCTCTCCCTCAGGGTGATATCTGTACACTGACTGGTGTCTCTCAGTCCCCTCTCTCTCAGGGAGATATCTGTACACTGACTGGTGTCTCTCAGTCCCCTCACTGTCAGGGTGATATCTGTACACTGACTGGTGTCTCTCAGTCCCCTCTCTCTCAGGGTAATATCTGTGCACTGACTGGTGTCTCTCAGTCCCCTCTCTCTCAGGGTGATATCTGTACACTGACTGCTGTCTCTCAGTCCCCTCCCTGTCAGGGAGATATCTGTACACTGACTGGTGTCTCTCAGTCCCCTCTCTGTCAGGGAGATATCTGTACACTGACTGGTGTCTCTCTGTCCCCTCTCTCTCAGGGTGATATCTGTACACTGACTGGTGTCTCTCAGTCCCCTCTCTGTCAGGGAGATATCTGTACACTGACTGGTGTCTCTCAGTCCCCTCTCTCTCAGGGAGATATCTGTACACTGACTGGTGTCTCTCAGTCCCCTCTCTGTCAGGGAGATATCTGTACACTGACTGGTGTCTCTCTGTCCCCTCTCTCTCAGGGTGATATCTGTACACTGACTGGTGTCTCTCAGTCCCCTCTCTCTCAGGGTGATATCTGTACACTGACTGGTGTCTCTCAGTCCCCTCTCTCTCAGGGTAATATCTGTGCACTGACTGGTGTCTCTCAGTCCCCTCTCTCTCAGGGTGATATCTGTACACTGACTGGTGTCTCTCAGTCCCCTCTCTCTCAGGGAGATATCTGTACACGGACTGGTGTCTCTCAGTCCCCTCTCTCTCAGGGAGATATCTCGACACTGACTGGTGTCTCTCAGTCCCCTCTCTCTCAGGGAGATATCTCGACACTGACTGGTGTCTCTCAGTCCCCTCTCTCTCAGGGTGAGATCTGTACACTGACTGGTGTCTCTCAGTCCCCTCTGTCTCTCAGCGAGATATCTGTACACTGACTGGTGTCTCTCAGTCCCCTCTATCTCAGGGTGATATCTGTACACTGACTGGTGTCTCTCAGTCCCCTCTCTCTCCGGGAGATATCTGTCCACTGACTGGTGTCTCTCAGTCCCCTCTCTCTCAGGGTGATATCTGTACACTGACTGGTGTCTGTCAGTCCCCTCTCTCTCAGGGAGATATGTGGACACTGACTGGTGTCTCTCAGTCCCCTCTGTCTCTCAGTGAGATATCTGTACACTGACTGCTGTCTCTCAGTCCCCTCTCTCTCAGGGTGATATCTGTACACTGACTGGTGTCTCTCTGTCCCCTCTCTTTCAGGGTGATATCTGTACACTGACTGGTGTCTCTCAGTCCCCTCCCTGTCAGGGAGATATCTGTACACTGACTGGTGTCTCTCAGTCCCCTCTCTCTCAGGGAGATATCTGAACACTGACTGGTGTCTCTCAGTCCCCTCTCTGTCAGGGAGATATCTGTACACTGACTGGTGTCTCTCAGTCCCCTCCCTGTCAGGGAGATATCTGTACACTGACTGGTGTCTCTCAGTCGACTCTCTCAGTGAGATATCTGTACACTGACTGGTGTCTCTCAGTCCCCTCTCTCTCAGGGTAATATCTGTGCACTGACTGGTGTCTCTCTGTCCCCTCTCTTTCAGGGTGATATCTGTACACTGACTGGTGTCTCTCAGTCCCCTCCCTGTCAGGGAGATATCTGTACACTGACTGGTGTCTCTCAGTCCCCTCTCTGTCAGGGAGATATCTGTACACTGACTGGTGTCTCTCTGTCCCCTCTCTCTCAGGGTGATATCTGTACACTGACTGGTGTCTCTCTGTCCCCTCTCTCTCAGGGTGATATCTGTACACTGACTGGTGTCTCTCTGTCCCCTCTCTCTCAGGGTGATATCTGTACACTGACTGGTGTCTCTCAGTCCCCTCTCTGTCAGGGAGATATCTGTACACTGACTGGTGTCTCTCAGTCCCCTCTCTCTCAGGGAGATATCTGTACACTGACTGGTGTATCTCAGTCCCCTCCCTGTCAGGGAGATATCTGTACACTGACTGGTGTCTCTCAATCCCCTCTCTCTCAGGGTGATATCTGTACACTGACTGGTGTCTCTCAGTCCCCTCTCTGTCAGGGAGATATCTGTACACTGACTGGTGTCTCTCAGTCCCCTCTCTCTCAGGGAGATATCTGTACACTGACTGGTGTCTCTCAGTCCCCTCTCTCTCAGGGAGATATCTGTAAAATGACTGGTGTCTCTCAGTCCCCTCTCTCAGTGAGATATCTGTACACTGACTGGTGTCTCTCTGTCCCCTCTCCCTCAGGGTGATATCTGTACACTGACTGGTGTCTCTCAGTCCCCTCTCTCTCAGGGAGATATCTGTACACTGACTGGTGTCTCTCAGTCCCCTCACTGTCAGGGTGATATCTGTACACTGACTGGTGTCTCTCAGTCCCCTCTCTCTCAGGGTGATATCTGTACACTGACTGGTCTCTCTCAGTCCCCTCTCTCAGGGTGATATCTGTAGACTGACTGGTGTCTCTCAGTCCCCTCTCTCTCAAGGTGATATCTATACACTGACTGGTGTCTCTCAGTCCCCTCTCTCAGTGAGATATCTGTACACTGACTGGTGTCTCTCAGTCCCCTCTCTCTCAGGGTGATATCTGTACACTGACTGGTGTCTCTCAGTCCCCTCTCTCTCAGGGTGATATACTGTGCACTGACTGGTGTCTCTCAGTCCCCTCTCTCTCAGGGTAATATCTGTGCACTGACTGGTGTCTCTCAGTCCCCTCTCTCTCAGGGTGATATCTGTACTCTGACTGGTGTCTCTCTGTCCCCTCTCTCTCAGGGAGATATCTGTACAAGGACTGGTGTCTCTCAGTCCCCTCTCTCTCAGGGAGATATCTCGACACTGACTGGTGTCTCTCAGTCCCCTCTCTCTCAGGGAGATATCTCGACACTGACTGGTGTCTCTCAGTCCCCTCTCTCTCAGGGTGATATCTGTACACTGACTGGTGTCTCTCAGTCCCCTCTGTCTCTCAGCGAGATATCTGTACACTGACTGCTGTCTCTCAGTCCCCTCTATCTCAGGGTGATATCGGTACACTGACTGGTGTCTCTCAGTCCCCTCTCTCTCCGGGAGATATCTGTACACTGACTGGTGTCTCTCAGTCCCCTCTCTCTCAGGGTGATATCTGTACACTGACTGGTGTCTGTCAGTCCCCTCTCTCTCAGGGAGATATGTGGACACTGACTGGTGTCTCTCAGTCCCCTCTGTCTCTCAGTGAGATATCTGTACACTGACTGCTGTCTCTCAGTCCCCTCTCTCTCAGGGTGATATCTGTACACTGACTGGTGTCTCTCTGTCCCCTCTCTCTCAGGGTGATATCTGTACACTGACTGGTGTCTCTCAGTCCCCTCCCTGTCAGGGAGATATCTGTACACTGACTGGTGTCTCTCAGTCCCCTCTCTCTCAGGGAGATATCTGTACACTGACTGGTGTCTCTCAGTCCCCTCTCTCAGGGTGATATCTGTACACTGACTGGTGTCTCTCAGTCCCCTCCCTGTCAGGGAGATATCTGTACACTGACTGGTGTCTCTCAGTCCCCTCTCTGTCAGGGAGATATCTGTACACTGACTGGTGTCTGTCCATCCCCTCTCTCTCAGGGAGATATGTGGACACTGACTGGTGTCTCTCAGTCCCCTCTCTCTCAGGGTGATATCTGTACACTGACTGGTGTCTCTCAGTCCCCTCTCTCTCAGGGTGATATCTGTACACTGACTGGTGTCTCTCAGTCCTCTCTCTCTCAGGGTGATAGCTGTACACTGCCTGGTGTCTCTCAGTCCCCTCTCTCTCAGGGTGATATCTGTACACTGACTGGTGTCTCTCAGTCCCTGTCTCTCAGGGTGATATCTGTACACTGACTGGTGTCTCTCAGTCCCCTCTCTCTCAGGGAGATATCTGTACACTGACTGGTGTCTCTCAGTCCCTGTCTCTCAGGGTGATATCTGTACACTGACTGGTGTCTCTCAGTCCCCTCTCTCTCAGGGAGATATCTGAACACTGACTGGTGTCTCTCAGTCCCCTCTCTGTCAGGGAGATATCTGTACACTGACTGGTGTCTCTCAGTCCCCTCCCTGTCAGGGAGATATCTGTACACTGACTGGTGTCTCTCAGTCCCCTCTCTCTCAGGGAGATATCTGTACACTGACTGGTGTCTCTCAGTCCCCTCTCTGTCAGGGAGATATCTGTACACTGACTGGTGTCTCTCAGTCCCCTCTCCCTCAGGGTGATATCTGTACACTGACTGGTGTCTCTCAGTCCCCTCTCTCTCAGGGAGATATCTGTACACTGACTGGTGTCTCTCAGTCGACTCTCTCAGTGAGATATCTGTACACTGACTGGTGTCTCTCAGTCCCCTCTCTCTCAGGGTGATATCTGTACACTGACTGGAGTCTCTCAGTCCCCTCTCTCTCAGGGTGATATCTGTACACTGACTGGTGTCTCTCAGTCCCCTCTCTCTCAGGGTAATATCTGTGCACTGACTGGTGTCTCTCAGTCCCCTCTCTCTCAGGGTGATATCTGTACACTGACTGCTGTATCTCAGTCCCCTCCCTGTCAGGGAGATATCTGTACACTGACTGGTGTCTCTCAGTCCCCTCTCTGTCAGGGAGATATCTGTACACTGACTGGTGTCTCTCTGTCCCCTCTCTCTCAGGGTGATATCTGTACACTGACTGGTGTCTCTCTGTCCCCTCTCTCTCAGGGTGATATCTGTACACTGACTGGTGTCTCTCTGTCCCCTCTCTCTCAGGGTGATATCTGTACACTGACTGGTGTCTCTCAGTCCCCTCTCTGTCAGGGAGATATCTGTACACTGACTGGTGTCTCTCAGTCCCCTCTCTCTCAGGGAGATATCTGTACACTGACTGGTGTCTCTCAGTCCCCTCCCTGTCAGGGAGATATCTGTACACTGACTGGTGTCTCTCACTCCCCTCTCTCTCAGGGTGATATCTGTACACTGACTGGTGTCTCTCAGTCCCCTCTCTGTCAGGGAGATATCTGTACACTGACTGGTGTCTCTCAGTCCCCTCTCTCTCAGGGAGATATCTGTACACTGACTGGTGTCTCTCAGTCCCCTCTCTCTCAGGGAGATATCTGTAAAATGACTGGTGTCTCTCAGTCCCCTCTCTCAGTGAGATATCTGTACACTGACTGGTGTCTCTCTGTCCCCTCTCCCTCAGGGTGATATCTGTACACTGACTGGTGTCTCTCAGTCCCCTCTCTCTCAGGGAGATATCTGTACACTGACTGGTGTCTCTCAGTCCCCTCACTGTCAGGGTGATATCTGTACACTGACTGGTGTCTCTCAGTCCCCTCTCTCTCAGGGTAATATCTGTGCACTGACTGGTGTCTCTCAGTCCCCTCTCTCTCAGGGTGATATCTGTACACTGACTGCTGTCTCTCAGTCCCCTCCCTGTCAGGGAGATATCTGTACACTGACTGGTGTCTCTCAGTCCCCTCTCTGTCAGGGAGATATCTGTACACTGACTGGTGTCTCTCTGTCCCCTCTCTCTCAGGGTGATATCTGTACACTGACTGGTGTCTCTCAGTCCCCTCTCTGTCAGGGAGATATCTGTACACTGACTGGTGTCTCTCAGTCCCCTCTCTCTCAGGGAGATATCTGTACACTGACTGGTGTCTCTCAGTCCCCTCTCTGTCAGGGAGATATCTGTACACTGACTGGTGTCTCTCTGTCCCCTCTCTCTCAGGGTGATATCTGTACACTGACTGGTGTCTCTCAGTCCCCTCTCTCTCAGGGTGATATCTGTACACTGACTGGTGTCTCTCAGTCCCCTCTCTCTCAGGGTAATATCTGTGCACTGACTGGTGTCTCTCAGTCCCCTCTCTCTCAGGGTGATATCTGTACACTGACTGGTGTCTCTCAGTCCCCTCTCTCTCAGGGAGATATCTGTACACGGACTGGTGTCTCTCAGTCCCCTCTCTCTCAGGGAGATATCTCGACACTGACTGGTGTCTCTCAGTCCCCTCTCTCTCAGGGAGATATCTCGACACTGACTGGTGTCTCTCAGTCCCCTCTCTCTCAGGGTGAGATCTGTACACTGACTGGTGTCTCTCAGTCCCCTCTGTCTCTCAGCGAGATATCTGTACACTGACTGGTGTCTCTCAGTCCCCTCTATCTCAGGGTGATATCTGTACACTGACTGGTGTCTCTCAGTCCCCTCTCTCTCCGGGAGATATCTGTCCACTGACTGGTGTCTCTCAGTCCCCTCTCTCTCAGGGTGATATCTGTACACTGACTGGTGTCTGTCAGTCCCCTCTCTCTCAGGGAGATATGTGGACACTGACTGGTGTCTCTCAGTCCCCTCTGTCTCTCAGTGAGATATCTGTACACTGACTGCTGTCTCTCAGTCCCCTCTCTCTCAGGGTGATATCTGTACACTGACTGGTGTCTCTCTGTCCCCTCTCTTTCAGGGTGATATCTGTACACTGACTGGTGTCTCTCAGTCCCCTCCCTGTCAGGGAGATATCTGTACACTGACTGGTGTCTCTCAGTCCCCTCTCTCTCAGGGAGATATCTGAACACTGACTGGTGTCTCTCAGTCCCCTCTCTGTCAGGGAGATATCTGTACACTGACTGGTGTCTCTCAGTCCCCTCCCTGTCAGGGAGATATCTGTACACTGACTGGTGTCTCTCAGTCCCCTCTCTCTCAGGGAGATATCTGTACACTGACTGGTGTCTCTCAGTCCCCTCTCTGTCAGGGAGATATCTGTACACTGACTGGTGTCTCTCAGTCCCCTCTCCCTCAGGGTGATATCTGTACACTGACTGGTGTCTCTCAGTCCCCTCTCTCTCAGGGAGATATCTGTACACTGACTGGTGTCTCTCAGTCGACTCTCTCAGTGAGATATCTGTACACTGACTGGTGTCTCTCAGTCCCCTCTCTCTCAGGGTGATATCTGTACACTGACTGGAGTCTCTCAGTCCCCTCTCTCTCAGGGTGATATCTGTACACTGACTGGTGTCTCTCAGTCCCCTCTCTCTCAGGGTAATATCTGTGCACTGACTGGTGTCTCTCTGTCCCCTCTCTCTCAGGGTGATATCTGTACACTGACTGCTGTATCTCAGTCCCCTCCCTGTCAGGGAGATATCTGTACACTGACTGGTGTCTCTCAGTCCCCTCTCTGTCAGGGAGATATCTGTACACTGACTGGTGTCTCTCTGTCCCCTCTCTCTCAGGGTGATATCTGTACACTGACTGGTGTCTCTCTGTCCCCTCTCTCTCAGGGTGATATCTGTACACTGACTGGTGTCTCTCTGTCCCCTCTCTCTCAGGGTGATATCTGTACACTGACTGGTGTCTCTCAGTCCCCTCTCTGTCAGGGAGATATCTGTACACTGACTGGTGTCTCTCAGTCCCCTCTCTCTCAGGGAGATATCTGTACACTGACTGGTGTCTCTCAGTCCCCTCCCTGTCAGGGAGATATCTGTACACTGACTGGTGTCTCTCACTCCCCTCTCTCTCAGGGTGATATCTGTACACTGACTGGTGTCTCTCAGTCCCCTCTCTGTCAGGGAGATATCTGTACACTGACTGGTGTCTCTCAGTCCCCTCTCTCTCAGGGAGATATCTGTACACTGACTGGTGTCTCTCAGTCCCCTCTCTCTCAGGGAGATATCTGTAAAATGACTGGTGTCTCTCAGTCCCCTCTCTCAGTGAGATATCTGTACACTGACTGGTGTCTCTCTGTCCCCTCTCCCTCAGGGTGATATCTGTACACTGACTGGTGTCTCTCAGTCCCCTCTCTCTCAGGGAGATATCTGTACACTGACTGGTGTCTCTCAGTCCCCTCACTGTCAGGGTGATATCTGTACACTGACTGGTGTCTCTCAGTCCCCTCTCTCTCAGGGTGATATCTGTACACTGACTGGTCTCTCTCAGTCCCCTCTCTCAGGGTGATATCTGTAGACTGACTGGTGTCTCTCAGTCCCCTCTCTCTCAAGGTGATATCTATACACTGACTGGTGTCTCTCAGTCCCCTCTCTCAGTGAGATATCTGTACACTGACTGGTGTCTCTCAGTCCCCTCTCTCTCAGGGTGATATCTGTACACTGACTGGTGTCTCTCAGTCCCCTCTCTCTCAGGGTGATATACTGTGCACTGACTGGTGTCTCTCAGTCCCCTCTCTCTCAGGGTAATATCTGTGCACTGACTGGTGTCTCTCAGTCCCCTCTCTCTCAGGGTGATATCTGTACTCTGACTGGTGTCTCTCTGTCCCCTCTCTCTCAGGGAGATATCTGTACAAGGACTGGTGTCTCTCAGTCCCCTCTCTCTCAGGGAGATATCTCGACACTGACTGGTGTCTCTCAGTCCCCTCTCTCTCAGGGAGATATCTCGACACTGACTGGTGTCTCTCAGTCCCCTCTCTCTCAGGGTGATATCTGTACACTGACTGGTGTCTCTCAGTCCCCTCTGTCTCTCAGCGAGATATCTGTACACTGACTGCTGTCTCTCAGTCCCCTCTATCTCAGGGTGATATCGGTACACTGACTGGTGTCTCTCAGTCCCCTCTCTCTCCGGGAGATATCTGTACACTGACTGGTGTCTCTCAGTCCCCTCTCTCTCAGGGTGATATCTGTACACTGACTGGTGTCTGTCAGTCCCCTCTCTCTCAGGGAGATATGTGGACACTGACTGGTGTCTCTCAGTCCCCTCTGTCTCTCAGTGAGATATCTGTACACTGACTGCTGTCTCTCAGTCCCCTCTCTCTCAGGGTGATATCTGTACACTGACTGGTGTCTCTCTGTCCCCTCTCTCTCAGGGTGATATCTGTACACTGACTGGTGTCTCTCAGTCCCCTCCCTGTCAGGGAGATATCTGTACACTGACTGGTGTCTCTCAGTCCCCTCTCTCTCAGGGAGATATCTGTACACTGACTGGTGTCTCTCAGTCCCCTCTCTCAGGGTGATATCTGTACACTGACTGGTGTCTCTCAGTCCCCTCCCTGTCAGGGAGATATCTGTACACTGACTGGTGTCTCTCAGTCCCCTCTCTGTCAGGGAGATATCTGTACACTGACTGGTGTCTGTCCATCCCCTCTCTCTCAGGGAGATATGTGGACACTGACTGGTGTCTCTCAGTCCCCTCTCTCTCAGGGTGATATCTGTACACTGACTGGTGTCTCTCAGTCCCCTCTCTCTCAGGGTGATATCTGTACACTGACTGGTGTCTCTCAGTCCTCTCTCTCTCAGGGTGATAGCTGTACACTGCCTGGTGTCTCTCAGTCCCCTCTCTCTCAGGGTGATATCTGTACACTGACTGGTGTCTCTCAGTCCCTGTCTCTCAGGGTGATATCTGTACACTGACTGGTGTCTCTCAGTCCCCTCTCTCTCAGGGAGATATCTGTACACTGACTGGTGTCTCTCAGTCCCTGTCTCTCAGGGTGATATCTGTACACTGACTGGTGTCTCTCAGTCCCCTCTCTCTCAGGGTGATATCTGTACACTGACTGGTGTTTCTCAGTCCCCTCTCTCTCAGGGAGATATCTGTACACTGACTGGTGTCTCTCAGTCCCTGTCTCTCAGGGTGATATCTGTACACTGACTGGTGTCTCTCAGTCCCCTCTCTCTCAGGGTGATATCTGTACACTGACTGGTGTCTCTCAGTCCCTCTCTCTCAGGGTGATATCTGTACACTGACTGGTGTCTGTCAGTCCCCTCTCTCTCAGGGAGATATGTGGACACTGACTGGTGTCTCTCAGTCCCCTCTGTCTCTCAGTGAGATATCTGTACACTGACTGCTGTCTCTCAGTCCCCTCTCTCTCAGGGTGATATCTGTACACTGACTGGTGTCTCTCTGTCCCCTCTCTCTCAGGGTGATATCTGTACACTGACTGGTGTCTCTCTGTCCCCTCTCTCTCAGGGAGATATCTGTACACTGACTGGTGTCTCTCAGTCCCTGTCTCTCAGGGTGATATCTGTACACTGACTGGTGTCTCTCTGTCCCCTCTCTCTCAGGGTGATATCTGTACACTGACTGGTGTCTCTCAGTCCCCTCTCTCTCAGGGAGATATCTGTACACTGACTGGTGTCTCTCAGTCCCTGTCTCTCAGGGTGATATCTGTACACTGACTGGTGTCTCTCAGCCCCCTCTCTCTCAGGGTGATATCTGTACACTGACTGGTGTCTCTCTGTCCCCTCTCTTTCAGGGTGATATCTGTACACTGACTGGTGTCTCTCAGACCCCTCTCTCTCAGGGAGATATCTGTACACTGACTGATGTCTCTCAGTCCCCTCTCTCTCAGGGAGATATCTGTACACTGACTGGTGTCTCTCAGTCCCCTCTCTCTCAGGGTGATATCTGTACACTGACTGGTCTCTCTCAGTCCCCTCTCTCAGGGTGATATCTGTAGACTGACTGGTGTCTCTCAGTCCCCTCTCTCTCAAGGTGATATCTATACACTGACTGGTGTCTCTCAGTCCCCTCTCTCAGTGAGATATCTGTACACTGACTGGTGTCTCTCAGTCCCCTCTCTCTCAGGGTGATATCTGTACACTGACTGGTGTCTCTCAGTCCCCTCTCTCTCAGGGTGATATACTGTGCACTGACTGGTGTCTCTCAGTCCCCTCTCTCTCAGGGTAATATCTGTGCACTGACTGGTGTCTCTCAGTCCCCTCTCTCTCAGGGTGATATCTGTACTCTGACTGGTGTCTCTCTGTCCCCTCTCTCTCAGGGAGATATCTGTACAAGGACTGGTGTCTCTCAGTCCCCTCTCTCTCAGGGAGATATCTCGACACTGACTGGTGTCTCTCAGTCCCCTCTCTCTCAGGGAGATATCTCGACACTGACTGGTGTCTCTCAGTCCCCTCTCTCTCAGGGTGATATCTGTACACTGACTGGTGTCTCTCAGTCCCCTCTGTCTCTCAGCGAGATATCTGTACACTGACTGGTGTCTCTCAGTCCCCTCTATCTCAGGGTGATATCGGTACACTGACTGGTGTCTCTCAGTCCCCTCTCTCTCCGGGAGATATCTGTACACTGACTGGTGTCTCTCAGTCCCCTCTCTCTCAGGGTGATATCTGTACACTGACTGGTGTCTGTCAGTCCCCTCTCTCTCAGGGAGATATGTGGACACTGACTGGTGTCTCTCAGTCCCCTCTGTCTCTCAGTGAGATATCTGTACACTGACTGCTGTCTCTCAGTCCCCTCTCTCTCAGGGTGATATCTGTACACTGACTGGTGTCTCTCTGTCCCCTCTCTCTCAGGGTGATATCTGTACACTGACTGGTGTCTCTCAGTCCCCTCCCTGTCAGGGAGATATCTGTACACTGACTGGTGTCTCTCAGTCCCCTCTCTCTCAGGGAGATATCTGTACACTGACTGGTGTCTCTCAGTCCCCTCTCTGTCAGGGAGATATCTGTACACTGACTGGTGTCTGTCCATCCCCTCTCTCTCAGGGAGATATGTGGACACTGACTGGTGTCTCTCAGTCCCCTCTCTCTCAGGGTGATATCTGTACACTGACTGGTGTCTCTCAGTCCCCTCTCTCTCAGGGTGATATCTGTACACTGACTGGTGTCTCTCAGTCCTCTCTCTCTCAGGGTGATAGCTGTACACTGCCTGGTGTCTCTCAGTCCCCTCTCTCTCAGGGTGATATCTGTACACTGACTGGTGTCTCTCAGTCCCTGTCTCTCAGGGTGATATCTGTGCACTGACTGGTGTCTCTCAGTCCCCTCTCTCTCAGGGAGATATCTGTACACTGACTGGTGTCTCTCAGTCCCTGTCTCTCAGGGTGATATCTGTACACTGACTGGTGTCTCTCAGTCCCCTCTCTCTCAGGGTGATATCTGTACACTGACTGGTGTCTCTCAGTCCCCTCTCTCTCAGGGAGATATCTGTACACTGACTGGTGTCTCTCAGTCCCTGTCTCTCAGGGTGATATCTGTACACTGACTGGTGTCTCTCAGTCCCCTCTCTCTCAGGGTGATATCTGTACACTGACTGGTGTCTCTCAGTCCCTCTCTCTCAGGGTGATATCTGTACACTGACTGGTGTCTCTCAGTCCCCTCTCTCTCAGGGTGATATCTGTACACTGACTGGTGTCTCTCTGTCCCCTCTCTCTCAGGGAGATATCTGTACACTGACTGGTGTCTCTCAGTCCCTGTCTCTCAGGGTGATATCTGTACACTGACTGGTGTCTCTCTGTCCCCTCTCTCTCAGGGTGATATCTGTACACTGACTGGTGTCTCTCAGTCCCCTCTCTCTCAGGGAGATATCTGTACACTGACTGGTGTCTCTCAGTCCCTGTCTCTCAGGGTGATATCTGTACACTGACTGGTGTCTCTCAGCCCCCTCTCTCTCAGGGTGATATCTGTACACTGACTGGTGTCTCTCTGTCCCCTCTCTTTCAGGGTGATATCTGTACACTGACTGGTGTCTCTCAGACCCCTCTCTCTCAGGGAGATATCTGTACACTGACTGATGTCTCTCAGTCCCCTCTCTCTTAGGGAGATATCTGTACACTGACTGGTGTCTCTCAGTCCCCTCTCTGTCAGGGTGATATCTGTACACTGACTGGTGTCTCTCAGTCCCCTCTCTCTCAGGGAGATATCTGTACACTGACTGGTGTCTCTCAGTCCCCTCTCTCTCAGGGAGATATCTGTACACTGACTGGTGTCTCTCAGTCCCCTCTCTCTCAGGGTGATATCTGTACACTGACTGGTGTCTCTCACTCCCCTCTCTCTCAGGGTGATATCTGTACACTGACTGGTGTCTCTCAGTCCCTGTCTCTCAGGGTGATATCTGTACACTGACTGGTGTCTCTCAGTCCTCTCTCTCTCAGGGTGATATCTGTACACTGACTGGTGTCTCTCAGTCCCTCTCTCTCAGGGTGATATCTGTACACTGACTGGTGTCTCTCAGTCCCCTCTCTCTCAGGGTGATATCTGTACACTGACTGGTGTCTCTCTGTCCCATCTCTCTCTGGGAGATATCTGTACACTGACTGGTGTCTCTCAGTCCCTGTCTCTCAGGGTGATATCTGTACACTGACTGGTGTCTCTCTGTCCCCTCTCTCTCAGGGTGATATCTGTACACTGACTGGTGTCTCTCAGTCCCCTCTCTCTCAGGGAGATATCTGAACACTGACTGGTGTCTCTCAGTCCCTGTCTCTCAGGGTGATATCTGTACACTGACTGGTGTCTCTCTGTCCCCTCTCTTTCAGGGTGATATCTGTACACTGACTGGTGTCTCTCAGACCCCTCTCTCTCAGGGAGATATCTGTACACTGACAGGTGTCTCTCTGTCCCCTCTCTTTCAGGGTGATATCTGTACACTGACTGGTGTCTCTCAGACCCCTCTCTCTCAGGGAGATATCTGTACACTGACTGATGTCTCTCAGTCCCCTCTCTCTCAGGGAGATATCTGTACACTGACTGGTGTCTCTCAGTCCCCTCTCTGTCAGGGTGATATCTGTACACTGACTGGTGTCTCTCAGTCCCCTCTCTCTCAGGGAGATATCTGTACACTGACTGGTGTCTCTCAGTCCCCTCTCTCTCAGGGAGATATCTGTTCACTGACTGGTGTCTCTCAGTCCCCTCTCTCTCAGGGTGATATCTGTACACTGACTGGTGTCTCTCACTCCCCTCTCTCTCAGGGTGATATCTGTACACTGACTGGTGTCTCTCAGTCCCCTCTCTCTCAGGGAGATATCTGTACACTGACTGGTGTCTCTCACTCCCCTCTCTCTCAGGGAGATATCTGTACACTGACTGGTGTCTCTCAGTCCCCCCTCTCTCAGGGAGATATCTGTACACTGACTGGTGTCTCTCAGTCCCCTCTCTCAGGGAGATATCTGTACACTGACTGGTGTCTCTCAGTCCCCTCTCTCTCAGGGTGATATCTGTACACTGACTGGTGTCTCTCAGTCCCCTCTCTCTCAGGGTGATATCTATACACTGACTGGTGTCTCTCAGTCCCCTCTCTCTCAGGGAGATATCTGTACACTGACTGGTGTCTCTCAGTCCCCTCTCTCAGTGAGATATCTGTACACTGACTGGTGTCTCTCAGTCCCCTCTCTCTCAGGGTGATATCTGTACACTGACTGGTGTCTCTCAGTCCCCTCTCTCTCAGGGTGATATCTGTACACTGACTGGTGTCTCTCTCAGTCCCCTCTCTCTCAGGGTGATATCTGTACACTGACTGGTGTCTCTCATTCCCCTCTCTCTCAGGGTGATATCTCTACACTGACTGGTGTTTCTCAGTCCCCTCTCTCTCAGGGTGATATCTGTACACTCACTGGTGTCTCTCATTCCCCTCTCTCTCAGGGTGATATCTGTACACTGACTGGTGTCTCTCAGTCCCCTCTCTCTCAGGGTGATATCTGTACACTGACTGGTGTCTCTCATTCCCCTCTCTCTCAGGGTGATATCTCTACACTGACTGGTGTTTCTCAGTCCCCTCTCTCTCAGGGTGATATCTGTACACTCACTGGTGTCTCTCATTCCCCTCTCTCTCAGGGTGATATCTGTACACTGACTGGTGTCTCTCAGTCCCCTCTCTCTCAGGGTGATATCTGTACACTGACTGGTGTCTCTCTCAGTCCCCTCTCTCTCAGGGTGATATCTGTACACTGACTGGTGTCTCTCATTCCCCTCTCTCTCAGGGTGATATCTGTACACTGACTGGTGTCTCTCAGTCCCCTCTCTCTCAGTGTGATATCTGTACACTGACTGGTGTCTCTCAGACCCCTCTCTCTCAGGGAGATATCTGTACACTGACTGGTGTCTCTCACTCCCCTCTCTCTCAGGGTGATATCTGTACACTGACTGGTGTCTCTCAGTCCCCTCTCTCTCAGGGCGATATCTGTACACTGACTGGTGTCTCTCTGTCCCCTCTCTCTCCGGGTGATATCTGTACACTGACTGGTGTATCTCAGTCCCCTCTCTCTCAGGGTGATATCTGTACACTGACTGGTGTCTCTCTGTCCCCTCTCTCTCAGGGAGATATCTGTACACTGACTGGTGTCTCTCAGTCCCCTCTCTCTCAGGGAGATATCTGTACACTGACTGGTGTCTCTCTGTCCCCTCTCTCTCAGGGAGATATCTGTACACTGACGCGTGTCTCTCAGTCCCCTCTCTCTCAGGGTGATATCTGTACACTGACTGGTGTCTCTCTGTCCCCTCTCTCTCAGGGAGATATCTGTACACTGACTGGTGTCTCTCAGTCCCCTCTCTCTCAGGGTGATATCTGTACACTGACTGGTGTCTCTCAGTCCCCTCTCTCTCAGGGAGATATCTGTACACTGACTGGTGTCTCTCACTCCCCTCTCTCTCAGGGAGATATCTGTACACTGACTGGTGTCTCTCAGTCCCCCCTCTCTCAGGGAGATATCTGTACACTGACTGGTGTCTCTCAGTCCCCTCTCTCAGGGAGATATCTGCACACTGACTGGTGTCTCTCAGTCCCCTCTCTCTCAGGGTGATATCTGTACACTGACTGGTGTCTCTCAGTCCCCTCTCTCTCAGGGTGATATCTATACACTGACTGGTGTCTCTCAGTCCCCTCTCTCTCAGGGAGATATCTGTACACTGACTGGTGTCTCTCAGTCCCCTCTCTCAGTGAGATATCTGTACACTGACTGGTGTCTCTCAGTCCCCTCTCTCTCAGGGTGATATCTGTACACTGACTGGTGTCTCTCAGTCCCCTCTCTCTCAGGGTGATATCTGTACACTGACTGGTGTCTCTCTCAGTCCCCTCTCTCTCAGGGTGATATCTGTACACTGACTGGTGTCTCTCATTCCCCTCTCTCTCAGGGTGATATCTCTACACTGACTGGTGTTTCTCAGTCCCCTCTCTCTCAGGGTGATATCTGTACACTCACTGGTTTCTCTCATTCCCCTCTCTCTCAGGGTGATATCTGTACACTGACTGGTGTCTCTCTCAGTCCCCTCTCTCTCAGGGTGATATCTGTACACTGACTGGTGTCTCTCATTCCCCTCTCTCTCAGGGTGATATCTGTACACTGACTGGTGTCTCTCAGTCCCCTCTCTCTCAGTGTGATATCTGTACACTGACTGGTGTCTCTCAGACCCCTCTCTCTCAGGGAGATATCTGTACACTGACTGGTGTCTCTCACTCCCCTCTCTCTCAGGGTGATATCTGTACACTGACTGGTGTCTCTCAGTCCCCTCTCTCTCAGGGCGATATCTGTACACTGACTGGTGTCTCTCTGTCCCCTCTCTCTCCGGGTGATATCTGTACACTGACTGGTGTATCTCAGTCCCCTCTCTCTCAGGGTGATATCTGTACACTGACTGGTGTCTCTCTGTCCCCTCTCTCTCAGGGAGATATCTGTACACTGACTGGTGTCTCTCAGTCCCCTCTCTCTCAGGGAGATATCTGTACACTGACTGGTGTCTCTCTGTCCCCTCTCTCTCAGGGAGATATCTGTACACTGACTGGTGTCTCTCAGTCCCCTCTCTCTCAGGGTGATATCTGTACACTGACTGGTGTCTCTCAGTCCCCTCTCTCTCAGGGTGATATCTGTACACTGACTGGTGTCTCTCAGTCCCCTCTCTCTCAGGGTGATATCTGTACACTGACTGGTGTCTCTCTGTCCCCTCTCTCTCAGGGTGATATCTGTACACTGACTGGTATCTCTCTGTCCCCTCTCTCTCAGAGAGATATCTGTACACTGACTGGTGTCTCTCAGTCCCCTCTCTCTCAGGGAGATATCTGTACACTGACTGGTGTCTCTCTGTCCCCTCTCTCTCCGGGTGATATCTGTACACTGACTGGTGTCTCTCAGTCCCCTCTCTCTCAGGGTGATATCTGTACACTGACTGGTGTCTCTCTGTCCCCTCTCTCTCAGGGACATATCTGTACACTGACTGGTGTCTCTCAGTCCCCTCTCTCTCAGGGTGATATCTGTACACTGACTGGTGTCTCTCTGTCCCCTCTCTCTCAGGGAGATATCTGTACACTGACTGGTGTCTCTCAGTCCCCTCTCTCTCAGGGTGATATCTGTACACTGACTGGTGTCTCTCTGTCCCCTCTCTCTCAGGGTGATATCTGTACACTGACTGGTGTCTCTCAGTCCCCTCTCTCTCAGGGTGATATCTGTACACTGACTGGTGTCTCTCAGTCCCCTCTCTCAGGGTGATATCTGTACACTGACTGGTGTCTCTCTGTCCCCTCTCTCTCAGGGTGATATCTGTACACTGACTGGTATCTCTCAGTCCCCTCTCTCTCAGGGTGATATCTGTACACTGACTGGTGTCTCTCTGTCCCCTCTCTCTCAGGGAGATATCTGTACACTGACTGGTATCTGCCCTTCCCTTTTACGTATTTGGACCCACCTGTATCTCTTGTCATCTATTGATGTGAAATCCAAAAGGAGGACATAGTCTGCAGTCGCATCCATTCCGAAGATCTTGACCTGGAATGTCGGGAACATTCTCCTGGAATGAAACGGGTGTTACAAATCACCTGGAAATATTCTTGTTAACACTGGCATTTTTCCAAGGCTTGTCTTGTTCTATTCGAATAACTGAATCCAGGAACTATGCAGTGTTTACTGGGCCCTGCCCTCAAAGCAGAAAGAGAGGCAGCTTCCCCAGGCAGAGTGTGTGTTCACTCATGTGAAAAGCATCCAGAGTTCTTTTAATGTCACTGGAGCCCCATGCAGTCAGTGGACAGATATCTCATCCATTTAACATATCCTTGTATTCCTTCGTCCCGCATGTGTTTATCCAGCTCACCTCCTGACCCCCCCAAATCCTGTCCACCATCTACAAGGCACAAGTCAGGAGTGTGATGGAATACTCTCCACTTGCCTGGATGGGTGCAGCTCCAACAACACTCAAGAAGCTCGACACCATCCAGGACAAAGCAGCCCGCTTGATTGGCATCCCATCCACAAACATTCACTCCCTCCACCACCGAAGCACAGTGGCAGCAGTGTGGACCATCTACATGATGCACTGCAGCAACGCACCAAGGCTCCTCAGACAGCACCTTCCAAACCCGCGACCTCTACCACCTCGGAGGATGCAAATGCACCGGAACACCACCTACAAATATTCTGACAGTGGCAATTACCAAACGCTGAGGGATACATGACCTTGTAAATCGGGGCGGAGGCCCGAGGTGGAGTGTTGCGTCCCAGTCCCGGGCACGCACTTTCGCAAGGACGTCAAGACGGAGCAGTGGGTGCAGGCCGAGATTGTCCAGGACGGGAGCGGGGATGAGGGAGTTCAGTGAACGTGGGGAGAACGGGAGAAGCTGGCACCGTTCTCCTCGGAGCAGGGAAGGTTAAGAGGGGATTTAATCGCGGCTCTCTGCGCTGTATCACTCTGTTATCTACGATACACGCAGGCACGCAGCATCCTGACCTGGCTGTTCCTTCATGGGCACCGAGTCAAAATCCCGGAACTCCCCGCACGTTCCCCGTCCCCATCACTGCAACACCAGTGTCATTCCAGAAAGTCGGCATCAGCATCTCCTTGCCTGGTGCACTGTGTACAGTTCTGGGCTTCGCACCTGATAAAGAACGTACTGTGTTGGCAAAGAGTGCAGTGTAAATTCCCTCCGATCTCCCCTCATCCCCTCTCTGAGCTCGTCTTGTCCATGAGACCCACCTCCTGTTCCCTCGATCGTATTCCAACTGAATCGCTGATCACCCAACTTCCCCTCCTCTTCCCCATGTTTGCTGATATTGTTCAAGGTTCTCTCTCTCCAGGTGTTGTCCCTCTCTCCGTCAAACCTGCCCTCATCGCCCCTCTCCTCAAAAAAAAACACAACCCTCCACCGTCCCACCTCCAACCTCCCTTCACTCTCTCACGTCGTGGGAAGTGCTGTCGTCTCCCAAATCCGTCTTTCCCAGAACTCCGTGTCTGAATCTCTTCAATCAGGTTTCCATACCGAAACAGCTCTTATCAAAATCACAGACCACACCCTGTGTGACTGTGCGAAAGATAAACTCCCCCCCTTCCTCGTCCTTCTCGACCTTTCCGCAGTCTCTGACACTGTTGACCACACTATCCTCCTCCAACACTGTCCTCCAATTGGCTGGGACGATTCTCACCTGGTCCCATTCTTATCTGTATAATCGTGCCCGGAGAATCACCTGCAATGGTTTCTCTTCCTGCTCCTGCACCGTTACCCCTGGTGTCACCCAAGGATCCATCCCTGACCACCCCCCCCCTCCTATTTCTCATCTACACGCTGCCCCTCGGCGACATCATCCGCTTGATTGGCACACCATCCGCAAACATTCACTGCATTCACTCCCTCCACCACCCACGCACAGTGACAGCAGTGTGTACCATCTACAAGAAGCACTGCAGCAACGCACCAAGGCTCCTCAGACAGCACCTTCCAAACCCGCGACCCCCAACTAGAAGGACAAGGGCAGCAGATGCATGGGAACATCACCACCTGCAAGTTCCCCTCCAAGTCACACACCATCCTGACTTGGAACTATATCGCCGTTCCTTCACTGTCGCTGGGTCAAAATCCTGGAACTCCCCTCCTAACAGCACTGTGGGTGTACCTACCCCACATGGACTGCAGCGGTTCAAGAAGGCAGCTCACCACCACCTTCTCAAGGGCAATTAGGGATGGGCAATAAATGCTGGCCTGGCCAGTGACGCCCACATCCCATGATAAATTTTAAAAAAACATTGGTGGCCGTGCCTTCAGCTGCCTGGGCCCTAAGCTCTGGAATTCCCTCCCTAAACCTCTCCGCCTCTCTCTCTCTCCTCCTTTAAGACTCTCCTTAAAACCTCCCTCTTTGACCCAGCTTTTGGTCACCTCTCCCAAATATCTCCTTATGTGGCCCGGGGATCAGATTTGGTTTTATAATCGTTCCTGTAAAGTGCCATGAATTGTTTTATCACATCAAGGGTGCTACAAATTGCAATTGGTTGTTGTTGTAGATTCTCGCTCAATTCATAAGTTGACACCTGAGCTGGTTCAGTTTTTGCGGGGTGTGCAGCTTGGAGAACGGGGCAATAGAACATTCCGGTAAACCCGCCTGGCCGCCCTACCTTCCAGCCTTGGTGACGATCATCTCAGTGCCCAGTTGATTGAACTCATCCCAGAGACCCTTCATTTCCAACTGGACCGTCACGCCCACCACCTTTGAGCTTTTCCGGGCCGTTCCCTCGCTGCCGGCTGTGGGCGCGCCTCGATGTGCCCCGGCCTCGCACGCCCATGGGGGCCGGAGGCCGCCGGGGAAACCCCGCCGGGCGACGGCGAAGGCCTCGTGTCCCTGGTAGGCCTCCGGGCCTAGCGAGAGGCAAAAGCCTGCCGAGGAGTTCATGACGACCTGGGGTAACTCAGCTGGGAGTGCGGTCAGCCAATGGAGAGAGAGAGAGGGGGAGGTCAAGCCGCGCGCTCAGTTCCGGCTCTTTCCGTTGCTCGCTTTCCACCAGTCTTCCACCTTATGATCCCTGAAAAATAAAACAACCGATTAAGTTTGGAATGGGAGGTTCGAGATCGGGCAATGACGTGGTTTGGGAAGGATCTTGGCCTTGACGTAAACCCTCGCCTGGTCCATGGCAGCAGGACGCAGTGTTGTAATCCATCGCCCGCCCAAGCTCTCGGCCAGCTGGGACATGGCGGCTCAGTTTCACGCAGAGCAAGATCCCAAAGGTGGTGATGGTCGATGGCCAGTCATAGGCCAGCTGCCCACAGACACACAAGCACGTGCTCACTCACACACACACACACAAATGCGCACAGTGACATGCTACACAAACATATGCTGACACCCAAACACACACGCACTGACACGCACTCAGAACCACAAGCACACTGACACGCATGCAGGCGGTCATAACAGACACACACACCTCCCCGCTCACACACAGACACACACACCTGCCCGCTCACACACAGACACACACACTTCCCCGCTCACACACACACACACCTCCCCGTTCACAAACACACACACACACCTCCCAGCTTACACACACACCCCACTGCACACACACACACAGGCACTCGCACTCTCTCACACACACTTTCACTCTTTCACACACACTCTCTCTCTCACACACACATTCTCTCTCTCACACACACATTCTCACTCTCTCACACACACTTTCACTCTTTCACACACACTCTCTCTCTCACACACACATTCTCTCTCTCACACACACATTCTCACTCTCACACACACTTTCACTCTTTCACACACACTCTCTCTCTCACACACACATTCTCTCTCTCACACACACATTCTCACTCTCACACACACTTTCACTCTTTCACACACACTCTCTCTCTCACACTCTCTCTCTCACACACACACTCTCACTCTCTCACACACACTTTCACTCTTTCACACACACTCTCTCACACTCTCTCTCTCTCTCACACACACACTCTCTCTCTCTAACACACACTCACTCTCTCTCACACACACGCTCTCTCTCTCTCACACACACATTCTCTCTCACACACACATTCTCTCTCTCACACACACACTCTCTCTCTCTCTAACACACACTCACTCTCTCTCACACTCTCTCTCTCTCAAAGAACAAAGAACAAAGAAAATTACAGCACAGGAACAGGCCCTTCGGCCCTCCAAGCCTGCGCCGATCCAGATCCTCTCTCTAAACATGTCGCCTATTTTCTAAGGGTCTGTATCTCTTTACTTCCTGCCCATTCATGTATCTGTCTAGATACATCTTAAAAGACGCTATCGTGCCCGCGTCTACCACCTCCGCTGGCAATGCGTTCCAGGCACCCACCACCCTCTGCGTAAAGAACTTTCCACGCATATCCCCCCTAAACCTTTCCCCTCTCACTTTGAACTCGTGACCTCCAGTAATTAGGCACCACAGCCTCACAGCTCCAGCGACCCGGGTTCAATTCTGGGTCCTGCCTGTGTGGAGTTTGCAAGTTCTCCCTGTGTCTGCGTGGGTTTTCTCCGGGTACTCCAGTTTCCTCCCACATGCCAAAGACTTGCAGGTTGATAGGTAAATTGGCCATTATAAATTGCCCCTAGTATAGGTAGGTGGCAGGGAAATGTAGGGATGTGGTAGGAATATGGAATTAGTGTAGGATTAGTATAAATGGGTGGTTGATGGTCGGCACAGACTCGGTGGGCCGAAGGGCCTGTTTCAGTGCTGTATCTCTCAACTCAACTCAACTAATTGAATCCCCCACTCTGGGAAAAAGCTTCTTGCTATCCACCCTGTCTATACCTCTCATGATTTTGTACACCTCAACCAGGTCCCCCCTCAACCTCCGTCTTTCTAATGAAAATAATCCTAATCTACTCAACCTCTCTTCATAGCTAGCGCCCTCCATACCAGGCAACATCCTGGTGAACCTCCTCTGCACCCTCTCCAAAGCATCCACACCCTTTTGGTAATGTGGCGACCAGAACTGCACGCAGTATTCCAAATGTGGCCGAACCAAAGTCTTATACAACTGTAACATGACCTGCCAACTCTTGTACTCAATACCCCGTCCGATGAAGGAAAGCATGCCGTATGCCTTCTTGACCACTCTATTTACCTGCGTTGCCACCTTCAGGGAACAATGGACCTGAACACCCAAATCTCTCTGGACATCAATTTTCCCCAGGACTTTTCCATTTACTGTATAGTTCACTCTTGAATTGGATCTTCCAAAATGCATCACCTCGCATTTGCCCTGATTGAACTCCATCTGCCATTTCTCTGCCCAACTCTCCAGTCTATCTATATTCTGCTGTATTCTCTGACAGTCCCCTTCACTATCTGCTACTCCACCAATCTTAGTGTCGTCTGCAAACTTGCTAATCAGTCCACCTATACTTTCCTCCAAATCATTAATGTATATCACAAACAACAGTGGTCCCAGCACGGATCCCTGTGGAACACCACTGGTCACACGTCTCCATTTTGAGAAACTCCCTTCCACTGCTACTCTCTGTCTCCTGTTGCCCAGCCAGTTCTTTATCCATCTAGCTAGTACACCTTGGACCCCATGCGCCTTCACTTTCTCCATCAGCCTGCCATGGGGAACCTTATCAAACGCCTTACTGAAGTCCATGTATATGACATCTACAGCCCTTCCCTCATCAATCAACTTTGTCACTTCCTCAAAGAATTCTATTAAGTTGGTAAGACATGACCTTCCCTGCACAAAACCATGTTGCCTATCACTGATAAGCCCATTTTCTTCCAAATGGGAATAGATCCTATCCCTCAGTATCTTCTCCAGCAGCTTCCCTACCACTGACGTCAGGCTCACCGGTCTATAATTACCTGGATTATCCCTGCTACCCTTCTTAAACAAGGGGACAACATTAGCAATTCTCCAGTCCTCCGGGACCTCACCCGTGTTTAAGGATGCTGCAAAGATATCTGTTAAGGCCCCAGCTATTTCCTCTCTCGCTTCCCTCAGTAACCTGGGATAGATCCCATCCGGACCTGGGGACTTGTCCACCTTAATGCCTTTTAGAATACCCAAACACTTCCTCCCTCCTTATGCCGACTTGACCTAGAGTAATCAAACATCTGTTCCTAACCTCAACATCCGTCATGTCCCTCTCCTCGGTGAATACCGATGCAAAGTACTCATTTAAAATCTCACCCATTTTCTCTGACTCCACGCATAACTTTCCTCCTTTGTCCTTTAGTGGGCCAATCCTTTCTCTAGTTACCCTCTTGCTCCTTATATATGAATAAAAGGCTTTGGGATTTTCCTTAACCCTGTTTGCTAAAGATATTTCATGACCCCTTTTAGCCCTCTTAATTCCTCGTTTCAGATTGGTCCTACATTCCCGATATTCTTTCAAAGCTTCGTCTTTCTTCAGCCTCCTAGACCTTATGTATGCTTCCTTTTTCCTCTTTGCTAGTCTCACAATTTCACCTGTCATCCATGGTTCCCTAATCTTGCCATTACAGGAACATGTCTCTCCTGCACGCTAATCAACCTCTATTTAAAAGCCTCCCACATATCACATGTGGATTTACCTTCAAACAGCTGCTCCCAATCTCCATTCCCCAGCTCCTGCCGAATTTTGGTATAGTTGGCCTTCCCCCAATTTAGCACTCTTCCTTTTTTACCTATATCATTGGTGCCTATGTGCACAATGACAACTGGCTGTTCACCCTCCCCCTTTAGAATGTTCTGCAGCCGATCTGAGACATCCCTGACCCGTGCACCTGGGAGGCAACATACCATTCGGGAGTCTCGTTTTCGACCACAGAACCGCCTATCTACTCCCCTTACAATCGAATCCCCGATGACTATAGCCCTTCCACTCTTTTCCCCGCCCTTCCGAAAAGCAGAGCCAGCCACGGTGCCATGAACCTGGCTACTGCTGCCTTCCCCTGGTGAGCCATCTCCTTCAACAGTATCCAAAACGGTATAC